>NW_006399998.1:1898994-1901735 GCF_000299155.1 Elephantulus edwardii | reverse complement strand
TGGGGTAATCGGGATGGGTGTGTCAGAGGCGGTGCGGTTGGCGCAGGATAGAGCAGGGTTTACGGCTGTTGTGCATAGGGTCGGTATGAGTCGGAAACGAGTCGACGGCTCATAACAACAACAGGGGATAAATAAACCAAGCAAATGGCAACCAGAAAAAAACAGGAGTAGCAATATTAATCTCCAACAAAATACAATTCAATGTAATAGAAAACAATACAAAACAATGCAAAGATTAAGGGCAGATTTCTCAGCAGAAAAATCATCCCAAAGGACAAGGAAGGTCGCTACATAATTCTTAAAGTGTCAATAAAACAGGAAGACATAACAATAAAAAATATCTATGAACCAATTTAAAGACCTGCAAAATATATAAAACAAACATTAACAAGATTGAAAAAAGAAATAGACAATACTACTATAGTAGTTGGAGACTTTAAGAAAAGATAGAACTACCAGAAGAAAGAAAAAAACTCAACAAAGATGCTCAAGAATTAAACCAGACAATAAAACAAATTGACCTCATAGATATTTATACATCAATGCATACCACCCTCCCAAAAAAAAACAATCAAAACAAACAAACACCCCAACCCAAACCACAGAATAACTTCTTCTCCAATGTACATAGGACATTCTCCAGAATAGATCATATTTTAGATCACAAGGCAAGCATCCATAATTCAAAAACATAGAAATAATACAAAGCATCTTCTCAGACCACAATGCTACAAAATTAGAAATCAATAACAAGAGGATAAAGGAGGAAAAAAACCCTATACATTTGGAAGGTGAACAAAACCTTGTTTGAACATGACTGGGTACTAGAAGAAATAAAAAATGAAATTAAAAAGTTTATTGAAACTAATGACAATGAAAACACCACTTCCCAAAACCTCTGGGAAACAGCCAAAGCAGTAATCAGAGGTCAATTTGTTGTAATAAGCAAACCTATCAAAAGGCAGCAAAAAATTACCATTGACTCTTTAATCCAACATCTCCAACAAATGGAAAAAGAACATCAGGAAAATCTGACACCCTTTAAAAAAAAACTGAAATTGTAAAAATTAGAGCAGAAATAAATAAAATAGAAAACTGAAAAACAATTGAAACCATCAGCAAAACAAGGAGTTGGTTCTTTGAAAAGGTCAACAAAATCGACAAACCACTAGCAAAACTAACAAAGGAAAAGAAGGAAAATATACAAATAATCACATAAATGAGACACAAAGAGAAGAAATCGGCGATGTCAAAAGACGACCAACCAAAATAAGAAAGCTAACATTGGAATATTAGGAAAAATTATACTAAAAAAACTATGAAAACCTGGAGGAAATGGACAAATGCTTAGAAAGTCACAAACTCCCTAAATTGACACCAACCGAAATTGAAAACATAAACTGACCCATAAGAAAAGAAGAAATTGAAAAAGTAATAAAACAACTTCCAGGGGGGGAAAAAAGGCCTGGATGAGATGGTTTAAAAGTGAATTTTATCAAACATCCAGAGAAGATCTGTCACCAGATCTATTTGAAAAAATAGAACAGGAGGGAATTCTACAAGACTCATTCTATGAAGCCAGCATATTCTTGATACCAATGCCAGGTAAAGACACCACCAAAATAGCTCTCATGAATATAGATGCAAAAATCTTGAGTAAAATCTTGGCCAACAGAATCCAATAATGCATAAAAAAATGATAATTCACCATGAACAAGTGGGATGCATAACAGTTTTGCAAGGATGGATCAACATAAGAAAAACAATCAATGTAATTCATCACATTAACAAAGCAAAGAACAGGAACCACATGATCCTATCAATTGATGCAGAAAAGGCCTTTGACAAAATCCAATACACTTTCCTGATTAAAACACTCAACAAAATAGGATTAGAAGTAAATTTCTTCAACATAATAAAAAGTATATATGCAAACCAGAGAGCCAATATTTTCTCCATGGAGAGAGCTTAAAGGCATTTTCTATGGGAAAAGGAACTAGACAAGGACTCCCATTATCACATTTCTTATTCAATATTGTATCGGAAGTTTTAGCAATAGCTATAAGACACAAGAAGGAAATCAGATGTATACAAATTGGCAAAGAGGAGGTAAAATTCTCTCTCTATGCAGATGACATGATAGTATACTTAGAAAACCCTAAAGAATCAGCAAGAAAACTACTGGAGATAGTTGACCAATTCAGTGAAGTGGCAGGATACATGATCAAGATACAAAAATAAATTTAATTTCTCTACTGTGGCAAAGAGAAAACAGAACTGGAGCTAAGAAAAACAATACTCTTCACAATAGCTAATCACAAGATTAAATACGTAGGAATACACCTAACCAGAAACAGAAAGGATCTGTTGTTATTGTTGTTATGTGCCGTCGAGTCGCCTGCAACTCATAGCGACCCTATGTACAACAGCCCTAAACTCCGCTCTGTGCTGTGCCAATAGCACTGTCTCTGACACTCCCATCCCAATTATCCCAATCACTGAATAAATTCACCTCATAGAGGGCCTTCCTCTCCTACGCTGTCCCTCCACCCTCCCAAGCATGATGTCCCTCTCCAAGGAGCAGTCTCACCTCACAACATGTCCAAAGTATGTTAGACGGAGCCTTAGAATCCTTGCCTCCAAGGAACCACCTGGTTTAACCCTTTCCAGAACAAGTCTGTTTGTTTTCCTAGCAGTCCATGGTATTCTCAATACTCTTCTCCAGCACCACAGCTCAAAGG
>NW_006399998.1:1885555-1896764 GCF_000299155.1 Elephantulus edwardii | reverse complement strand
ATAATAAAAATTTTTAAAAGAGAAACAAAATGAGACCTGGAAAATATAAGAATATTCCTTGCTCATGAATAGGAAGACTCAATATTTTGAAAACGACAATACTACAGAATGTAATTTTCACATTCAATGCAATCCCAATACAAATACCAATTCCATCCTAAACAAGATAGCAAAGGAAATCTCCAATTTCATTTGGAATGGAAAGAGGCCCAGAATAAGCAAGCAAAGCACTCCTTAAAAAGAGCAACAAGGTAGGAGGCATCTCACTTTCAGATTTCAAATGTTACTACACTGTCATAGTGGCCATGGTAGCACGGTACTGGTTCAATGACAGACACATAGATCAATTGAATAGAATTGAGAATCTAGAAATCAAACCACCTACCTATGATCAACTGATTTTTGACAAGGAGATGAAATCAGTTAAGTGGGGAAACTGCAGTGTTTTCAACAAATGGTGCTGGCAAAATTGGAAAACTATCTGCAGAAAACTCAAACAAGATTCACACCTCACTCCATACACAAAAACTAGCTCAAAGTGGATCATGGAACCAGCAGTAAAACAAAGAGCTATAAACTTCGTTAAAGAAAAGTTTGGAAGAACTCTAGAAGTCCTAATCCACAACATAAACAGTCTCTCAAGCACCCTGAAAAATTTAAAACCAGGAGAGGATAAAATAGATGAATGGGACCTTCTAAAAATTAAATTCCATGCACGTGCAAAAATTTCTCCAACAAGGTAAAAAGGGAAGCCACAGACTGGGAAAAAATATTTGATAATGACATGTATGCTGCCCTGAATGTGCTCACCAAGTTGTGTCAAGAAGTCTGAAGAACAACCACCTGCCAACTGACTGGAAGAGCTTTATATTTGTTACCATTTCAAAGAAGGGTGACCCAACACAGTGTGGAAACTGTAGAACAGTATCACTGATTTCACATGCAAGCAAGATTCTGCTGAAGATTATACAAAAACGACTGGAACAGCACACCAGCAGAGAACTGCCAGAAGTCCAGGTTGGGTTTAGAAGGGGTTGTGGTACTAGGGATATTTTAGCCAATGTTAGATGGATATTAGCTGAAAGCAGGGAATACCAGAAGAATGTATATCTGTGTTTCATTGATTATGCAAAGGAATTTGACTGTGTGGATCATAAAAAACTGTAGCTGACTCTCAGAAGAATGGGAATCTCAGAACTACTGATCGTGCTAATGCAAAACCTATACTTGGACCAAGAGGCAGTCATAAGAACAGAGCAAGGAGACACACTGCATGGTTCAAAATTGGGAAGAGAGTACGGCAGAGATGTGTCCTAACTCTATACCTTTTCAACTGGTATGCAGAACAGATTATCTAGGAGGCTGGGCTCTATGAGGATAAATGTGGCATCAGGATTGGTGGAAGATCTATTAACAATCTGCGTTATGCAGATGACACAACCCTGCTTGCTGAAACTGAGGAGGACCTCAGGCACTTGCTGCAGAGGGTCAAGGACTATAACCTTCAATATGGATTGAGGCTCAATGTCAAGGAGACAAAGATTCTCACCACTGGACCAATTGGCAGCATCAAGATGGATGGTGAAGAGATTGAGACAGCTTTAGTTTGCTTGGCTCCACAGCCAACAGCCTTGGCACTAACAGCCAGGAAATTAAAAGACATATTGCAATGGGAAAGTCTGCTGTTAGGAACCTCTCCAAAGTACTGAAGAGCAATTATGTCTCTCTGGAGACCAAGGTGCATCTGATACAAGCTATGGTCTTTGCAATCATTTTTTATGCATCAGGGAGTTGGACAATGACTTGGGAGGATAGAGGGAGAATTGATGCCTTTGAGCTGTGGTGCTGGAGAAGAGTATTGAGTGTACCATGGACTGCTAAGAAAACAAACAGATTCATCCTGGAGAGGATTAAATCAGGCTGCTCATTGGATGCAAGGATTCTGAGGCTTCCTCTGACCTACTTTGGACATGTTGTAAGGTGGGCCTGGTCCTAGGAGAAGAACATCATGCTTGGGAGGGTGGAGGGACAGTGCAGGAGGTGAAGGCCCGTTATGCGGTGGATTGATTCAGTGACCGGGATAATCGAGATGGGTGTGTCAGAAACAGTGCAATTGGCACAGGACAGAGCAGAGTTTAGGGCTGTTGTACATAAGGTAGCTGTAAGTTGCATGCGACTTGATGGCACATAACAACAACAACAAATGACATGTCAGAAAAGGGACTTATAGCTAGAATTTATAAAATACTCAAGCACCACAACAAGATAAAGGTAAATAACCCAATTGAAAAATGGGCACAGGATATGAACAGACATTTCACCAAAGAAGACATTCAGATATCCAGCAAGTACATGAAGATGTTCAAAATCCCTAGCTCTAAGAGAGATGCAAATCAAAACAACTATGAGATATAATCTCAACCCAATAAGAATAGCAAAATTTAACAGAACAGCAAACATCAAATTATGGCGAGGTTGTGGAGAACTGGAACAATTATTCACTGTTGGTGGGAGTATAAAATAGTGCAACCACTGTGGAAAGCTGTATGGCGCTTTCTCAAAAAGTTGTAAATAGAGATATCATTTGACCCAGCAATCCCACTGCTGGGAATTTACCCTAAAGAAACTATAACTGCCATCCAAGCAGGTATATGCATACTCATATTTATTGTGGCTTTGTTTGCAATAGCGAAGAGCTGGAAACAACCCAGGTGTCCATCAACAGATGAATGGATAGTGAAAATCTGGTACAGTCACACAATGGAATACTATACAGCATTGAAAAACAAGGAACTCATGAAATATTATACAAAATGTGTGACCATGGAGGAAATTATGCTGAGTGAAATATCTCATTTACAGAAAATAAAATATTGTATACTACCACTGTTCTAGAAGAGAACTGACATAGGGGTTGAAGGAAAACTGAGAAAGAGGGGATAAATAATGTATACTGCTTTGGAACAGATGAAGCAGAGAACTGTTTAAAAAGGATATATATTATTAGGCATTATTGTAATGACAGGAGTCCAGTACGAAGACTGAACAATAGACTGGACTTGGGGGGATGGATTGTATAAAAGTGGAAAATTTTTCTTTTATTTTTCAAAGAGTACAGCAAATTGGGGGTGGGGGCATGGACAGGCAGTAAAGTGCAACAATCAATGAATGGAAGCCCTAAGTCTCTGTAAACTAAACTTTAATTAAAATGAATTTTTTTATAAAAAAGACTAGTACTGTTAAAAAAAAGAAGAGGGATTCAGTGTTTTAATGAAAGTGCTATTTATATTAGCCATATAATGTTAAACACAGAAAGACATGATGAAGTACTTGGTACCATCAAAGAAAAATGGGTCAGCCATTACTGGAGATGGCTTTAACTGTCTGACTCTTGATATAAGGCTTGGTGTCCTGCTTAGGATTATCCAGGTAATTAATATTCTAGTCTCTTCCTTCTCCTTCTGATATTATGATGATGCCTATTGGTAGAACTCAAATAGAAGTCAAACACAAGGTGACTGCTGATGCAACTTATTGCAGAAAGCAGGGAAACAAAGCAGAACAGAAATAGGAAATGAAGTTCTATCCATTTTGACTGTGTGGGTCACAATAAATTGTGGCTAACCTTGAGAAGAATGAGAATCCCAGAACACCTAATTGTGTTAATGTTAAATATGTACTTGGACCAGGAGACAGTTGTCAGAACAGAGAAAAAAAAATCCTGCATGGTTCAAAGTCAGGAAAAGAGTGTACTTAGGGTGGGTCCTGTCTCCATGGTTTTTCAAAGTTTATGCATATCAGATCACTCAGGAGGCTTCTCTTTATGAGGAGGAATGTGGCATTAGATTTAGAGGAAGATTATAAACAATCTTCATTATGCAGGTGACACAACCTAGCTTGCTGATACTGAGGAGGACCTGAAGCATTTGCTACAGAAGGTCAAGGACTATGTCTTCAATTTGGATTGAAGTTCAACATCAAGAAAACAAAGTTTTGTACCACTGGGCCAATTGGCAGCACCATAATAAATGGAGAAAACATTGAAATTGTTAACAATTTCAGCTTACTTGAGTCCTCAAGTAACGCTCTTGGAACCAGCAGCCAAGAAATCAAAAGACTAATTGCATTAGGAAAGTCTGCTGTGAGGAACATCTCCAGAGTGCTGAAGTGCAAATATGTCAGTGTAGAGACTAAGGTGGGCCTGATCCAGGCCATAGACTTCACAATTACTTGCCAAATATTGGAAAGCTGAACAGTGAATAAGAATGAAAAAGAAGAAATTATGTCTTTTTTGAGTTGTGGTGCTGGAGAAGAATATTGAACATACCCCATTAGACTGTCAAGAGAATAAATAGATCCTGGAGAAGGTGAAATAAAATTGTTCTCTGGAGGAAAGGATTTTGAGGTTCTGTCTCACATACTTTGTGCTTGTTGCCAGGAAACACAACTCCTTGAGAAGGACATTATGCTTGAAATGACAGAGGGTCAGTACAGGAAATGAAGACCCTGGATGAGATGGATTGATACAGTGACTGGACTAATAGAGACAAGTGTGTCAGAGACAATGAGATTGGCTCAGGATAGGACTGGGTTCAGAGATATTGTACATGAGGTCACTGAGTTGCAGGTGACTCGATAGCAAATAGCAACAACAACAAATAAATGTAAATATTGCCATGGTAGAGGAAAAACAGTGAGCAAGTGTGTTGCTTACAGCAGGGCCTGCGAAGGATGGCACAAAGGTGAGCACTTGAAATAATCATCAGAGGCAAGAAGATAAGCGTTCATACATGAGCATCTGAACACATAGGCATATAGTCAATCCTGTAGAATATTTCTAGAACATTCGGTTTCCAGGAGTCACAGTGACAAACTTGAAACTCAAATTATAGAGAATATTTATTTCTCTTTGTGATAATGCCAGGCAATCCCTCTAACTAAGACAGTTACTCTATACAGTTATCAAGTGTTCAGACTACACAAGCTTAGTAGTAGCAATTCACACCAAATTGGTTCCATTTTAAAAATAATTAAAACTTGAGATGGACTACATAATAGGTACAAAAACAGCTAGTGAGCTCAGACAAAAATCAACTGAATAGAACACCTTCCTGGCATCAATAGCATCCCCAATAGTTTCTCCTTTCCCTTTAGAAACCCATATGGACATTGTTGTGATTACAGTTGTCTCTACATTGTAAACCAGACTTACTTATTTGCTTTTCCATTTTGTGTCCAAAGGAAAAAATGGGGGGGGGGGAGGTGACCACTATATATATGGAGCTGTACTGTCTATCTAAAAGCTTGCAGTTCTAATACACCAGATACTCCATTACTCCATGAGAGAAAGAGGAACAATCTCCCATTGTACATTCTACTGCCTTTGAAAACTTGCTCAAGGATCAGCTATGGGTTGGTTTCAGCTCTACAGTAAAGAACAATAACATATTTTGGCTGAAAGCAGAGTATCAGAAGAATGTCTATTTACATTTTATTGACTCTGCAAAAGTATTTCACTGAGTGGATCACAATAAATTGTGGCTAACATTGAGAAGAATGGGAATCTAAGAACACTTGATTGTGCTCATGCAAAACCTATACTTAGAACAGGAAGCAGTAATAGGAACAGAACAAGGAAATATCACATAGTTAAAAATTAGGTAAGGAGTGTTAGGGGTGTGTCCTTTTTCCATATCTTTTCACTCCATACCTTTTCAACATGTATGCAGAGCAGATTATCTGAGAGGCTGGGCTCTATGAGGAGAATTGTGGCATCAGGATTGGTGGAAGATCTATTAACAATCTCCGTTGTGCAGATAACACAACCCTGCTTGCTGAAACTGAGGAGGACCTCATGCACTTGCTGCGAAGGGTCAAGGACTGCAGCCTTCAGTATGGACTGAGGCTCAATGTCAAGAAGACAAAGATTCTCACCACTGGACCAATTGGCAGCATCAGGATGGATGACGAAGAGATTGAGAGTGTTCACAGCTTCAGTTTGCTTGGCTCCACAGTCAACACTCTTGGCTCCAGCAGTCAGGAAATCAAAAAGCGTATCACGATGGGAAAGTCTGCTGTTAGGGACCTCTCTAAGGTACTCAGGAGCAACAGTGTCTCTCTGGAGACTAAGGTGCGCCTGATACAGGCCATGGTATTTGCAATCGCTTGTTATGCATCAGAGAGTTTGACAATGACTAGGGAGGACAGAAGGAGAGTGGATGCTTTTGAGCTGTCGTGCTGGAGAAGGGTACTGAATGTACCATGGACTGCCAGGAAAACAAACAGATTCATCTTGGAGAGGATTAAACCAAGCTACTCCTTGGAGGCAAGGATTCTGGGGCTTCGTCTGACATACTTTGGACATGTTGCCAGGAGGGACAGTTCCTTGGAGAGGGACATCATGCTTGGGAGGGTGGAGGGACAGCGCAGGAGGGGAAGCCACTGTGAGATGGATTGATTCGGTGACTGGGGTAATCGGGATGGGTGTGTCAGAGGCGGTGCCGTTGGCGCAGGATAGAGCAGGGTTTAGGGCTGTTGTGCATAGGGTCGCTATGAGTCGGAAACGACTCGACAGCACATAACAACAACAACAACATGTGAAATACATCATTTAGGAGGCTGGACTTTATGAAAAAGAACGTGGCATTGAGATTGAAGGAAAACTCATCGTCAACCTGTTTTATACAGATAACAGAACTTTGCTTGCCACAACTGAGGAGGACATGAAATGTTTGCTGCAGAATTCAAATACTGCGTTCTTCAATATGGATTGCATCTCAACATCAATTGGCAGCATCATGATAGATGAAAAAGAGATTGAGCTTGTTAACAATCTCATCTTTCTTGGGCCCACACTCTGTAACCTTGGCACCATCAAGTTCCTTTCGGGAAAGTCTACTCGAGAATGCTAAGGAGTCTAGAGTGCACGGTGCACCTGATTCAAGCATTATCTTCTCAATTACGTTATATGCTTTTGAGAGATGACTATGGATAATAGAAGAAGAATTTGTGCCTTTGAGTTGTGTGCTGGAGAAAAGTACTGAACATACTATAGACTGCCAAGAAAACAAAAAAATCTGTCTGGGAGAGGATGAAACCAGGTTGTTCCTTAGAAGCAAGTATATCTTACATAATTTGAGCATGTCACCAGCAAGAACCAGTCTTTGGAAGACATAATGCTTGGAAAGGTGATGGTTCAGTGCAGGAGAGGAAGACCTTGGATGAGATAGATTTAAACAGTGACTGGGACAATTGGGACAGATGTGTCATAAACAGTGAAATTGAATCAAGATAGGGCGAGGTTGAGAGAGATCGTACATAAGGTTGGTATGAGTTGTAGTCGATACAACAGCACATAACAACATCTATGAATATAATGGAGATAGAGATAGAGATAGATAGATAGAGAGAGAGAGAGAGAGAGAGAGAGAGAGAGAGAGAGAGAGAGAGAGAGAGAGGTATTATCATTTCAATGTCAGGGTTCTGAAACAATATTTACCTTGCCCTTGCAGCTTCGCTTCTGGTACATTTAGCACTGCTTCTCTTCTTCATAAATTGCATCATGTATGGTCCTCAGCAATCTTGGTTCCAATGATCTCTGAAAGGTCATTACAATGCTCCTGTTATTGTCATTCAGGATGTAAGTCTTAAACAGAGTTATGTAGGATCATATGAATGCTCATGAATTTTCTACTTGGATTAAACTTATAGTTTGGGATTTTATAGCATCAACCTAGAATAAGGCATATTCCCATCAAGTTAGGCTGCACTCACCACTGTCCTACCTGGAATTTTTTCACAGTTAATGTTAGACAAAAGGTAAGAGCAGGATGGGAGGATCACCCAGTAAGAAAAGGAATAGTAGGATTTCTGGTTCTAGTTTACTAATCTTTTAATTGTTCTCAGATTATTAAATAAATTCAAGCAATCTTAAACTTTTTTGGTTTTGTTTTATTTGTTTTTATTATGGTATACTATTTATTTTTTTCTTTTTCTACTAACTTATGTACAAAATTAAAATACAAATGTGAACAAATTCTTTCCATTTCCATCACGCCCATCACCCCCCGTACAACCTTGCACATCCACATCCCTCTGCTTCCAGCCTCTCCCATCCCTCCTGGATTCTTATACTCATTCTACAATAACAGTTTTATACAACATTTATCCTTAGGGGACTGAGTTAGTTCACTCAGCATAATGCTCTCCAGTCCCTCCCAAGTTAGGTAATATTTTTTTTAAAAAAAAAATCATTGCTCCTGCGTGCTGCATAGTATTCCATTGTGTGAATGCACCGTAATTTCTCAATTCATTTGTTTGTAGCTGGACATTTGGGCTGTTCCATGTTCTTGTGATGGTGAGTAATGCTGCTATGAACATTGGTGTACAAATCTCAGTTTGTGCCTCAGTCCTCATATTCCAAGTAGTGGAATAGGAAGCACCAAAGTGCCTTCCAGAATGGTTGCACCAGTTTACAATCCCACCAACAATGCATAAGAGTTCCTTTGTCACCACATCATCTCCAACATCTATTACTTGCTGTCCTGTTAAACTTTACCACTCTTACTGGAGTGAGATGGTACCTCATTGTGGTTTTGATTTGCATCTTTCTTATTGCCAGTGATTTGGTGTATTTCTTCATATGTCTGTTTTCCATTCAAATTTTATACTTCTTGCCTATTGTCTAACCCATCACTGGCATGATCACAAATAGGTGAGATGAACAGTTACTCCTACTCCCTTAACATCATCATGTGAATGCAGAATGTCACCACCACTGGAGAGTGAGAAACACACACATGGGTGAGCCCCTTCAGGACTGAATCTATAAAGCCTAAGAAACTGTAAATGGATGTGTTGGATGGCTTCTTGACAGTAGTGCAGAGTCAGAAAGGAATCAACCAGTGGTGCCAGAGTGGGAGCTCATAGGATAAAGTGTTTTGCACCATTCACATGCCCCTACTGTACTGTAGTGACCATCAGCCACAGACATGACTCAAGTTCAGTAAGGAGCACTGAACTCTCATGTGTCCAATATGACCAAGAACCCCAAACCAAGCCTGCTGTATATAATCTGGACAATTTCAGTTCTAGCAGTCGAATAGCAACATTTGAAATCAATACAACAGTCATATTCTGGGAGGCCAATCTCATTATCCCTGGAGTGAGCTCATCACCAGGACACCAGCTGGAGTCAGGGTGTCCACCAAGCCTCAGGACAACCCCACCTGGACATGATAGGTCCAAGGGACAATTTGAAAGAACTGTCAGATCAGAACCTAAAAAGGTTCAGCACACCTCTGTGCATCATCTGTCTACACAGGGCATTGCTGGTCACAGCTTATCACAGGTTTTGAAAGGAGAGTAAAAATTCATGGAAGATGCTCCAAAACAGGGTATTAAATCCTACTTATCTCGGCCTAAGATTGGGCACTAGCTTAAAACTGATAAAGAATAGCTCTAAAAAGAAATTACAAATGAATGTGTAAAGCATAAGAGAAGTCATGTAGAAGCACTATCCAAGAATTTTGAAGTCCCAATGGCACAGTGGTAAAATGTTAGGTGATTTTTGTTTTGTACCACAGAGTTAGAATTGACCCATAATCAATTTTTCATCAGATTATCATAAACATTAAATTACACAGGAGAAGATTGCCCATCTTTCTTCCTCAGAGAAATTGTTAAATATGAACCTTTGGGTTGACAGTCCAATTCCTTAACACTAGGCCAACATATCTCTCCATAGTGCCATACGTTGGTGGTGGTGTGTACTACAGTGCTAGAATTGACCCATAGCTGGCCCGCTGGCGGGTTTTCAGAGGCAATTAATCGCACAGAGGGAGATTGCCCATTCTTCACCCATGGACCAGTTGGTGGCCTCAAAGAGTGTGTCTTTGAGATTGCAGCATAGCTTCTTACCTCCAAGCCATAATATAGTTAACAAAAAGGATCTCTGAGGAGAAAAATATGGTGTTCTGTTTCCATAAAGATTTGCTACAGTCCTAGAAACCCAGTTCTACTCGACTGAGTGCATTCTCTGTAAGTTGTAATCAACTCCACCATAACGGATTTGTTGTTGTTGCTGCTGCTGTGTGTTTTATTTATTTATTGATAATAATTTTCTGTACAGTCTTATTCACCCACTTACCTCAATAGAATATTTTGTGAAACCTGCTTGGTGGTCCAGACAATCAAATCACATCATCAATGTGAAGTTTTGAGATGGCAGGAGGTAATTGTGGGAAAAGTCAATCCATCTATGCCTTTTGATTTCCTCTTATTTTTTTAATGATGCATTCTACTAATGTTTCTCTTGGACAATCTTGCACTTTGAAGAAGCATAAACATTTAAAAAATGTTCTTCTGTATCTATGAAAAGAAGAAAAGTGTCCAAGGAGGAAGATCCTGTATGCATGATTTAGATGTGACATTACATGTGATAATCAAAGTCTCTATAACTTCAGGATGGACTGTTAAATTGCATTGACTAGGAACTTTTGATTGAAATTTTAAAATACATGTTAAATAGTGAACTCTTAGTGAGCCAAATCTCAATACCCTTCTGTCAGTTTGACATACAATAGGGCTTTCTTGTTGCTGTCTGTGATGCTGAACAGATTTCAATAGAACCCCTAAGCTAAGACAAATTAGAAACACAGCTCTAATTATCTACTTTTAAAATTAACAGAATATTATCTTAAGAATTTCAACAGAATATTGGCCATCACAATGCTAGAAGGGGGGACCTCTAGGTTAGAAATAACTACAGCTCAGAAATACCAGTTCTTTGAGCCTACATTGCAGAAGACAAAGCTACCAGTATTACTTTTCTTTTTATACCACAGTTTTTAAAATTTTTAAATAAATTTAATATACTTATCAAAGACTAAAAAAAATACCAGTTCTTGTTGTTGTTGCTGTGTATTGTCAAGTCAGAACTAACCCAGATCAGGGTTTCAGATGCAGTCAATCACATGGGAGAAAATTGCTCACTGTTCTCCCACAGAGTAGCTGGTGCGTTCAAACCACATACCTTAAGGCTTGTAGCACAGTTTCTTACAACCAGACCACCAGCGCTCCTTCAGAAATGCCAGTAGATAGGAAGAATGTGTGCATGACCTTATAGCACATTGTTGTGCATTGTGGCACCATGAGTCAAGACAATGGCAACAATAGTGAACTCAAGAAACTGAGAGTTTATATATATATA
>NW_006399998.1:1874266-1885452 GCF_000299155.1 Elephantulus edwardii | reverse complement strand
TTTTATAAAAGAGAGGAAAAGAGTGGAGAAGATACAAATGAGGGTGACTAGTTATATTAATCAAAGTCACAAATGATTGCTCAACTCTCCATTAAGGAAATGCAAGGTTAAATTTATTCTTGGTAGAGGCTGAATAAGAAGCTATCAATCTAGCCCCTTAAGAAATGTTATAAAGAAGATTGACTAAAATGTACCTATTTTGAAGGAGAGTAAAAACATGGATATAGACAATGATGTCCTATTCCTGTCATAAAGGAAGCCCTGTCTGGTACAATTGAAAAGCCACCAAGTGTCCTCTCAAGACTCTAAACTAAACCAGCAACTGGACTGCAAAGAGTTTTTTTCACTTTAATCAACATCTCTTAACATTCCCCAATTCTCAAAGAAAGTCTTAAGGGAAAACAGCGAAATGCAAGCCCAGAATATTTCATCAGCTGTTTTGTGCCAGACCGAATTTTTCAGTTTATATTTAGAATACTTAGGTTGGCAAGAGGTACTGAAAAACATACAGTGAAGTAGTTCTTGTATAAATTATAGCGCATCAGTGTCACACACATCACTAAAATGAAATCATAAGAAGAATTTTATTTTTAAGTTACACTTTTCAAAATCAAGGAATGGCAATACTAAAAGAAAAATAAAAAACACAGAAGAATTTTCATGCCTGAGCTCAATCTTTTATAATTAACAAGAAGGAGCAAAACATATTTTTATTTTCTTTTTTATGAAAAAATTAAAATAAACCCCTTTTGTTTGGCTGTATAAATCAGTATCTCTTTTCAGTATGTTCTTCTAGACTGTAAAACAACTTCTAAGCGAAATTGTGGGCTTTTTAAATGTATTTTGTTCATCTCTGTCCATGAAAGGGAATGACATAGACTCTTATTTATTGGCAAATATTCCTGTATTTCATTTGTGCTTTCAAGGGCTTCATTGGCAATCTGTGATAAGCTGTAAAATTTGCCACTTCTCTCCTTAATAGCTTATGAAATCTGTCAGCTTGCTGTGTAATTTACATGAACCTTAATTACGAGTCAGTGTTACATTATGAATAGAGGTGTTCATTGCTAATGTTCTCATGTGTCCTGTCCTCCAGCACTTCCCTGTGCATGACCATGCCTACCAATCGTACACCCAGACATTTTACTTCATCTGATGGTCAAGTTATAAGGAAATGATGCATGTTCTGAGACATTTTTACATTGCAAATAAGCTAGGATAATCTTACTACAAAAATGAAAAATCTCTTGAGTCTGTTGGTGACTGACACTATATTTTATCTGCACGCTGAAACAACACACTTATCAAATGAAAGAGAAGAAGAAAAATTACAAGAGATTTGATCTCCTTTATAGCTTCTAATAGTAAAATACACTGTATGATTAATGAACCTGTCAGCTGTAATGGGAAGAATATGTAACAAGTAACTGTGCATTACTCGTTTGTGATTTTATCTTTTATAAATTCAGCCATGTGTAGTCTGATAAGATTAACTCTTTACAATTTTAAGGTAATGCTATAAAGTATGTTAAAAACCAAGTATTTCTATTTTTGCCTCCCTGCCAATTGTTAATGTGACATTTAAGAGTACATTTATTTCAATCAATAAATACTCAATTAGCAGCTTATTACATTTATATATTAATAAATTTCCTTGCCAGGTTTTTGAGACAGGAAAAACGTGGTCTGGAACTCTTAGTATATGTTGTATTTCTATAAGAAAACTTATTTTTTAAATGTGTTCTTTCCCAGATTTATTATTCTATATAATATTCATAGAATTCAGGTCTAGGAAAGTAACTACCATTACTCAGAAATCTATGCAAGGCTTATGTTGGGAAGCATAAGGGAGTGAGAATATTACTTTCATATCAGATGAATTGGAGAGAGAGAAAAATGGAGGGAAGGAAAGAAAGCAAGCGGTGGAACGAGAGATGGCTGGAGGTAGGAGGCAAAGACAAAGGGAGAGAAGGGAGAAGAGGAAAGAAGGAATAAAAGGAGAGAGGAAACAGAAGGATGGGGAGTGGAGATGAGGGAAGAAATCAAGCTCTGCAGGCAGCCCAGAAAAAAGGACCCAGAAGAAGGGTTCTGAGGGGAGCGCAGGCTTACTACCATCAAAAGAATCTTCAAAATTTTGGGGCCTCTTTTAAACTCCTTGATATAAAGAAATGTGTCTTTAGTTTTGTTCTTATTGGACAACCAAACTCTAGATAAGAAACCCAATATTTAAATTAACATGTCAGTAGTCAGGGCCTGCGTGCTTGACAGATGCAGGAAACTTAGTGGCTCCTCAACGAGTCTGTTCAGGCACCTCCTCTGTCTTCTGAATGCAGATTGAAATCTAGCTGTTCAGTTATTTTAATAGACCACAAGTATTTTTGCAAAGACAGAAAAGCCAGATTTAGTGACACTACCTACAACCAACAAAACCGAGATTGATCTACCATTCACCATTTTCCCAATATTAGTGCATGTGTTTGTGTGTGCACGCTATGTGTACCTTGCCTGATCTTGTGCGATACTCTAATCTCTAATACTCCAATCTCTAATACATGTGTATTAAAATAAGGGAAGAAAAGGAGAAGAAACCTTTTTAGAGCTCTTACTATATTTTAAAGTATTCCATTAGTATATTTACATGTAATATCTTATTTCATTTTTCTCAAAAAATATGCTAAGTGATCATTTTACCCATAAGAAAACTAAGGATTACAGCAAACAGGTCACTTACTCAAATTCTTTTGTAGAAACGCATAGAGCGAGTTATAAAGCCTCAATTTGAATGTTGTTGTTGTTGTTCTTATGTGCCATCGAGTCGCCTGCGACTCATAGCGACCCTATGTACAACAGCCCTAAACTCCGCTCTGTGCTGTGCCAATCGCACTGTCCCTGACACTCCCAACCCAATTATCCCAGTCATTGAATCAATCCACCTCATAGAGGGCCTTCCTCTCCTGCACTGTCCCTCCACCCTCCCAAGCATGATGTCCCTCTCGAAGGACCGGTCTCTCCTCACAACATGTCCAAAGTATGTTAGACAGAGCCTCAGAATCATTGCCTCCAATGAGCCACATGGTTTAACCCTTTCTAGGATGAATCTGTTTGTTTTCCTAGCAGTCCATGGTAGTCTCAATACTCTTCTCCAGCACCACAGCTCAAGGGCATCAATTCTCCTTCTATCCTCCTTGGTCATTGTCCAACTCTCTGATGGATAACAAGTGATTGAGAAGACCATGGCCTGTATCAGACACACCTTAGTCTCCAGAGAGACACCATTGCTCTTCAGCACTTTGGAGAGGTCCCTAACAGCAGACTTTCCCATGGCAATGCGCCTTTTAATTTGCTGGCTGCTGGTGCCAAGACTGTTGACTATGGAGCCAAGCAAACTAAAGCTGTGTACAATCTCAATCTCTTCACCATCAATCCTGATGCTGCCAATTGGTCCAGTGGTGAGAATCTTTGTCTTCTTGGTATTGAGCCTCAATCCATATTGTAGGCTGCAGTCCTTGACACTCTGCAGCAGGCACTTCAGGTCCTCCTCAGTTTTAGCTAGCAGGGTTGTGTCATCTGCATAATGCAGATTGTTTATAAATCATCCACCAATCTTGACCCCACATTTCTCCTCATAGAACCCAGCCTTCTGGATAATCTGTTCTGCATATAGGTTGAAAAGGTATGGAGATAGGATGCATCCCTGGCATACGCCCTTCCCAATTTTGAACCATGCAGTGTTCCCTTGCTCTGTTCTGACAACTGCCTCCTGGTCCAAGTATAAGTTTCGCATTAGAACGATCAAGTATTCTGGGATTCCCATTCTTCTCAGAGTCAGCCACAGTTTGTTATGATCTACACAGTCAAATGCCTTTGCATAGTCAATGAAACACAGATAGACATTCCTCTGGTATTCCCTGCTTTCAGCCAAGATCCATCTAACATCAGCTACAATATTTCCAGTACCACGACCCCTTCTGAAACCAGCCTGGACTTCTGGTAGTTCTCTGTTGATGTGCTGTTCCAGTCGTTTTTGGATAATTTTCAGTAAAATCTTGCTTTCATGTGAAATCAGTGAAATTGTTCTGTAGTTTCTACATTCTGTTGGGTCGCCTTTCTTTGGGATAGGAACAAATATCGATCTCTTCCAGTCAGTTGGCCAAGTGGTCATTCTCCAGATTTCTTGGCACAACTTGGTGAGCACAACAATGGTGAAGATGAGATACAAGATCTAGAGTGTTTCCAGGGAAGAGAGACAGCAAGCCTGCAAAGGAACATAAGCACTCTCATTCACAAAAGAAAAGAAGAGCCTGGAAGAACTAATGTGAAAGCTGAGAGAGAGAGAGAGAGAGAGAGAGAACCACTCACTTCACTTACCGGTGCCACATGCCACATACCCTTCTGACCCACAGAGTCATAATTTAGCATCTAACTCTTCTGTAAAAGGAAATCAGTTCCTTATTCTTTCATGTGCTGCATGAGAGAAAGCAGTCTTGATGCTGTATTCATGTACATATGAACAGATGGGATCCTGCACAAGTCAAGGGCACACCAACCTACAAAACCTTGGGTGGGAACCCTCAACCCTATCACTGCTTGAAGGGTCCTTTAGCCTGTAGGGAGTTTGTAATTTCTCTAAATTCTACTTCCTCCAATGTAAAGGAGAATATTAATTTCTACTTTATGGGGTTATTTTGAAAATGAATGATTTTATGTCTAACAGAGTTGGTATTCAATAAACATTATCAGTCTGGTTCTGTTGAGAGAGTCTACTGTCTTAAATTCAATTCGTCTGTTACTGTTAAAGATCTTCAAAAAAACAGAAATGCAAATTAAGATCTAAAAAAAGAACTCATTTCTTACATGGGTTCAATGCATTCAAAATATAATTTCACATATACATATAGTTGATGAATCAGTAGTTATTTCCATAATCTTAGTAGAATTATTATTTCAAGTTATGTGTTAACCAAGTGTCAGGGCGTAGAATCCATCCATGGAGCCAGAGTAGATTTCTGAAAAAAGATGTAGTGGGCTAGTGGTAAGAAGCTGTGCTGCAACCCCAATGGAGTGTGGTTTGAATGGACTAGCTGCTCCACAGGAGATGGCATTCTCCTCCAATTAACTGTCTTTGAACACTTACTGGAGTGGTCAGGTACGGGTCGGTTACAACTTGACAGTACACAACAGCAACGCTGTTAATATATGGTGGGATATGGGTGAGAAGACTAGAAAAATATGAGCAGAGACTTTTAAGGTACCAAAATCAAATTCCAAAAAGCAATGAATTCATGTAGCAAATAAAGACATCTCAACAACCACAAATATACAACCACAAAACAACAGACCACACACACACACACACGCACACTTTCGAGAACCTCACTGTGGTTCTAGATGAGCCATTTGACGTAAATTACTAATATGCACACATCATCACTTGATTTTAGTCCAAACTTGAAGAAATTATTGGAAGTACTGGAAAGTACAATATTTTCTTTATCAAATAACCTTATTTCTGCCTAATTAACTACATTAGTGAACTCTGTTTTCTTAATTGTTATTTATCAGTAAATTTATGAGATCTATGATACCAACAAATAAGAAACATTTTTTTGTTTTATAATTCTTTCATTTTCTTTTATTAATTTTGATGAACCTTTACAGAGATTTTGGATTTCTGTTCATTCATTGTTGCATTTTTCTCCCTGCCCACTTCCCCTCCAAGTTCACTCTTCTCTTTGTAAAGTAGAAGAAAAATTCTTTCAACGGTATACAATCTCCCCCAGTACACTCCACTATGCAACCTCCTACGTCATATTCACAGATAATAATTTCAATAATAGGACTTTGTGGAATATGAACTCATAACTTAAATTTGAACTTAGTTTTAACTCTAATTACTACATATTTAATCTGTGATCATATATAATCTATAGATCAGAATCTATCAAAGACTATTTAATGTGACAAATAACATGAGATTAATAGCTCTAAATCTGAACATATTGCTCTGACCCTATAATGTCCTACAAATTTGTATGGAGACCATAGGAAGTATTGTCGAGGAGTACTGGTCATGGAATCACTGAGTTCTCATGTAACATATAGAACAAATTAAAGTTTACAGATAACTGGTTTTCCTTTGGAAGTTTTGAGATTTATTATTATACTCTCTGTAAAACCCAAAGATATAGGTAAGCTTGGTGACAGTGCACTTTGAGGCCATAACTTACCCTCACCTTACTCAAAAAATAGTTGTGTTTGAAATTTTTGTTACAGTCTAACCAATAACATATGGAATGAGCGGCATATCTTCTTAGCCTTCCAATCATCCAAGCAAAAATCAAACCTTTAAGATTATCCTTTTATGAAAATCCAACTGTTTTCTATTTGAGTTTGAACCTCCCTTTAGGACAAAACTCAAATCAAGTTTCCTTTGGCTGGATCTCCCACCTTCCTCCTTTACCCTCATGGCCAAAGATTCCTTTTTTCTGATCTTTATTTACCTCAGTTTTGCACATAAATCAAAGTAAAGAATGTGCTTATTATATCAGTTAGAGAAAGGAAAACGTAAGATAGCTGTTGTTTTCCTTTAATCAAGAGTTATTAAGGCAGAAAATACATTAAGTAAAAGTGTCAGTTAATATTAGTAACTAGTGAGTTATATGTTTGCATACATGAGAGGGTGAGCTATAGAAAAGAGAGGGAGCAAGAAAGAGAAAAAGAGGAGGGAAAGAGGAGGAAAGGAGAGAAAGAGAGAGGAAGCAAGAGAAAGAGATACACAGTCATTTCAGTGTTTTAACTAAGGCATTTTACACCAGACATTTAATTTTCCCCATTTGTTGTTGTTATGTTCTATCAAGTCAGAACTGACCCACAGATGATATTCCAGTGGGGTTTTGGAGGCAATAAATAACAGAAGAGGATATTGCCCAAAAGTTTTATGCATTTTCCTTCTTCAAAGTTCTATCAGATTCCATTAGATTTAGACTAGCTAACAATAGATTTGCAATGGATTGGACATGATTCTACATTCTCTAGGAATTAAAATGTTCTTATATCCACTGATCTGACAACTTTTAGTTCCTCAAAAGTTTTATGAATTCATTTCTTAATAAATATAATCTTGAGTTATGTCTGTTTACAATTATCAACTGTTTTGAGCGTAATTCATGTTGTATCTGTAATTCATGTGATTTACAAGAAGTGAGATTTCTAGGATGTTATTAATATTATATATTGTTAAGTCATTAGCCTCTTTTTAAGAAAAAGTATTTTCTGTAGTGTAAATAATGAAAGGATAGGGTCATTTCTCTGAACATTTTTATATGACTGTATTGAGTTGTCAAAACAGAGCTAAGAAAATTAGGTCACATTTCCTCTCACAGAAGCTTTCAAGTTTGTCATGCCAGACAACAGTTAATAAACTCTTCACATTTTTATTGAATTGATGTGTCAACATATAGAATTGGATATGCTTTTGTAAATGACAACCAGGCCTAGAATTCTAAGCAAAATATCCAGAGCCAGGAGGAATGAATATAAATTCTGTTATTGTATGTCTAGTTTAATTTATTATGCAGAATCCACGTGATAAAAGTTTTTTAAGTTGAAGCTAAGACTCCTTTTTGGGCATGCTACTAAAAAGTCTCATCACATTATATTAATAGTGTGATTAGTGGATTAGTAGTAAGGAGTTACACTTGCAAACCAAAACTCATGTGGTTCAAATCCACTAATTGCTTCACAGGAGAAAAACATGCAATATACACCCATGTGATTTACTGCCTCTGAAAACCTGGAGGGTACTCCTTCATGGTACCCAGAAACGTCATATTAATGCAATCTCTTTTCAATGATCTCACAGAAAGTAAGTAAATATTTAGAAATCAAAGATTACTGGTGCTTACTAAGGTGGGAGCGAGTACTAGTGGTGCGCTGCTAACCCTAAGCCTATGCCTTTCTGGCAGTTTGAGTTTTTCAGAAAAAAGAAAGGCAATCTCAGCAAAGGGGGTCAGGGGAGAGTGGAAGGAAAGGGAGAATTTTGGGTTACAAAATACTGAAATTATGTTAATTGTAGAGGAATGATTTGGAAAAAGATTATAATATTGTGTAAGTTGAGGAATATAATTAAAGCTACAGGCAGAAACATTATTGACATGTTCTTGTTGTGTATCATCAAGTCAGAACCGATCTATAGCTGACCCTCCAGACAGTTTTCAGAGGCAGTTAATTGCATGGGAGGAGATTGCTCATCCTTCTTCCACGGACCAGCTGGAGACCTCAAGCTACATGACTTTGGGATTGCAAGCACAGCTTCTTGGATTGCAAGCACAGCTTCCTGACACTAGGGCACCAGAGCTTCCATAGTGTGGTTTATTCTTCGTATTTTACCATAATAAATTGCTGTCATTACTCATTAATGTAACACCATAATCAACTAATAATTGACCCCCCCAATTGAGTTTTTTAAGTTTCAAATAACAGAGGAGATTGTCCGTCTTTTCCCCAAAGAGATGCTATTGGATTTGAATAATGAATGAGGCCTTTGTGTTAGCAGTGAAAGGAAAAACAAACAAACAAACAAAAAATACCCCAAACAATTATAATCCATCCAAAATTATTTTTCTATTAAAACATAAGACTAATAATTGCCTCCGGAAACTCTGTGAACTTTGATAAATGTCGATAGTTGTAGAGGGGCTTCAGGCCTTTTGTTCGTAGGGTCTCTATGAGTCATGCTTGACTAGAAGGCAATCAACAACAACACAACAATCATTATGGAATATATGTTCTTTTTCTTTTATAGAATTTTCTAAATTGCCTAGAATATGCCTCTTTTGAAAGAAAAATAGAAGTTGCATTTTGTATTTTAAAGGAGTCCCTGAATGACCTATAACTGCATATATGGATAATTCGGAACAACGTTGGCATTGCGCTGAAAACTTTTCAGCATGTACGTAAAGCTTATTAAAGGGGTTATACTTTGAAATTCTTACCTCCTCCATTACTGAGTTTCTGATTTTTATAGGGTTTTTAAGCCATAAATTAAAAAGCATTTAGCCTTTTCTTAAAATGCATCTATGTAAGCTCTCAATACAAGGGCTACAGGCTTCTCTCATCTTGTGAAGCTTATCTTTCCAAGACATGACGTTAAGTACCTATTGGCCGCCAACATATTTCAAAGTATTCAAGATATGAACACAGCCTTTTAACTGGAGAATAAGATTAAATAGAGAAGAGATGGAAAAAGAAGGCCCATCTATATAAAGAACTGCAAATAGTATTCATTTTAAGAGAGTATTTCTGTTCCTAAGCAAGAAACAAAACATATGCATACACACATACACACACACCCACATACAGTTGATTATAGGCATCTTAAAGCCAGACAATATAAAATTAACTTTTCCTCCACTATTTTCAGTGTTATGTAGTTCTACCACTCACCAATTGTTGTTGTTGATAGGGTTTCCAGAGACCTGTTATTTAAAAAGTATGGCCAATCTTGCTTCCTAATCTATCTTAATCACTACCCAGTAGCTCAGATTTAACACATATTCCAGAGTCTTCCAATCCTTGAATTCTCTAGACAAAACCCAGAATTGAAATATTAACTTATATAAACACATTATTAAATATACTTTTATATATGCAATCACTTGTATATATATATATATAATATATAGCATTGACAATTTTGAATCAGATATTCAATCATATTGTACTATTTCAAGAGTGACAAGTTTCAGAAGAGTAGGTTTAAAATTACTATAAAAAAGAAAATTTTTCAGATGCATCCTTAATGACATTATTGCCGCTAGTTAAAATGATCATATGCATAAAGGGTTATTATGATGATTATTTACATTTACACACCAGCTACCAATGCTGATTATACCAAGAAACACCAAGAAAACAAAAATATCCACAACTTGACCAATAAGCAACATCATGATAGAGAAAATATTAAATTGTCAAGGATTTCATTTTACTTGGCTCTGATGATGATACACACTCAGAAAATTTTATTAGTTTAGGACAATAGTAAACGTTGTCTTTGTAAGATATTGATTGCATTGGGAAAATATGCTGTCTAAGACCTTTCCAAAGTAATACAGAGCAAAGACTTCCATTGAAAAACTAAGGTCTGTCTGTCACAAGTCATGATATTTCAGTTACTTCTTGTGTATCTGAAAGTTGGACAATGAGGAAGAAGAATGATGACTAGTGAAAAATACCATGAACTAACAAATGAACAAACACATCAGAAGGGGTCAGTTCTTGGAAAACTGCATGTGGACATGTGGAGGATCAGAGAAAGAGAAGGAAACACACAAGATGGATTGACGCAATGATTGTATGAGTTGGCTCAAGGATGTCAGAAATGGTGAATATGGTGTCAGATAGGGAAAGGTTCAGAACTGTTGTTCATGGGATTGCTATGAGTCATAGTCAACTCCCGGGCATCTGACAACAACAACAATAAAAAGTCAGACAATATTTAAACTATAAAAAATGGGCCTACATAAGGCCCTTAACTGATTATTCAGAAATAGCTGTCTCAGTTTAAAATAACAAAAATTGCCCATGTGAAGTCCTTTAACTTGATTGCTCAAGTATAGTTTATAAGTTTAGGATGATAGTAAAGGATATTTATGTAAAATTCTTTATTTATTAGCTAGCTGTGAGATTATTATTCTAGCAACTAAGGTTTTGCAATTAACTCATCCCAACATAAAAAAGTACTTAGAGAATGCAACATTAGCAAAGATGTCTGATGACTACCTACCTCAAATTTCAAACACAGGATATTTGACAGCTATCATGCAAGAAGAGGTCATGGAACAAATGGCCTTATCAATCCTTGTGCTTTTCTCTCCCAGGCTTTCCCCACATTCCTTTCCCTTTAGCTACTTCATTTGACTACCTCTCTAAAAGAGTTAGCTTAATCCTGAGATGTCAGAGAGGTTTTTAGGTGTCTACGCTTTGAAACTCTCTAAGTACTCAAGAGCAGTGGTGTCTCTCTGGAAACTAAGGTGCGCCTGATACAGGCCATGGTTTTTGCAATCACTTGTTATGCATCAGAGAGTTGGATAATGACTAGGGAGGATAGAAGGAGAATTGATGCCTTTGAGCTGTGGTGCTGGAGAAGAGTATTGAATGTACCATGGACTGCCAAGAAAACAAAC
>NW_006399998.1:1864486-1868406 GCF_000299155.1 Elephantulus edwardii | reverse complement strand
GGAGGGACAGCGCAGGAGGGGAAGACCCTCTATGAGATGGATTGATTCAGTGACTGGGGTAATCGGGATGGGTATGTCGGAGGCAGTGCGGTTGGCTCAGGATAGAGCAGGGTTTGTTCATAGGGTCGCTATGAGTCACAAATGACTCGACGGCACATAACAACAAGAATAATCAGAATGCACACCTATGTTTATTGCAGCTTTATTCACAATAGCAAAGCCTTGGAAATAACCCAAGTACCCATCAACAAACAAATGGATAGAGGCGCTCTGGTATATTCACCCAATGGAATACTATGCTTCATTGAAAAACAAGGAACTTATGAAATATAATATAAAATGGTTTACCCCGGAGGACATTATGCTGAGTAAAATATTTGTCACAAAAAGACAAATACTGCATAATACCACTGTTATAAAAGAGGACTGATACAGGGGTTGAGGTGAGACTGAGAAAAGGGGGATAAATAGTGTATACTGCATTAAAACAGATGAGATATAGAATTGGGTTTTATTGTCATGACGGAAGTCCGGAATGAAGGCAGCATAGTGAAGTGGTCTTGGTGGGAGGGATTGTATAACAATGAAAGAATTTTTCTTTTACTTTTCAAAGAGAAGAACAAATTCGGGGGGGGGGGCAGGGAGAAAAGTGCAAAAATGAATGAATGAAAACCTAAAGTCTCTGTAAACTTTTATTAAAATTAATTTTTAAAAAAGAGTGTTGAGACCCAAAAAAATAAAAAAAGAGTAATCATATCCAAGGGAAAAAGTGATATAAATTGAACAAGGACTTGAAAGAATGACTTGAAAACTCTAAGTACTATTCTCCAAGATACGAGGTTTTGTTCCTTTGGGAGTTCGTAGAATATTCAGTACTCTTTTTCAGTACTGTAACTCAAAGTCATTGATTCTTCTATCATCCTTATTCATTGACAAGTTCTCAGGATCATATCAGGTGAAGGGGGTAAAAGCATGGCATGAATCAGTTGCACCTTGGTCTATAAACTGATATTCTTACTCTTAAGGACTGTGGAGAGGTTTGGAAAGCAGACTTTTACAATACTAGATATGTCCTTATCTCCTGACTGGTAGTATGAAGGGTGTTGATTTATGGATCCAAGTAAGATTAAATCATTAACAACTTTATCCTTTTCTCTATCTATCATAATGTATCTTACTGGCCCAAATGTTCATTTTCTTTATGTTGACATGTAATCCACATTGAAGGCTCTAGTCTTTGACCTTCTGCAGTGAGCACTTCAAGACTTCCTCACCTTGAGCAAGCAAAGGTGTGTCATCTGCATAATACAGATTGTTAATGAGTCCTCTACTCTTGATGCTACATTCTTCTTCACATTACCACAAACATTTAATGCCAGAAATGGTTATTCATTGAAGTAAAAAAACAAACAAACAAAACACCCAAACACACAACTTTACAGGAAAAGAATAAATATACTAGAATTCAACTTACAGATTCTTTATTGAGAAGAATGAAAAGTTGGCTGTTATGAAATTAATTTTTTTCTCTTTGACTAAGTAATTCCTTAATGGGATGGCATTCCTTCCCTGTTTTTGAGTACAACTCATAACAACCCTATGAACAAGACATCTGAACCTTGTTCTATCCTATGCCATCCTTACACTTCCTGACACACAAGAGGCCATTGCAGCAGTCAATGTGTTAATCCACCTTTTAAAGGGTCTTCGTCTCCACTGCTGACCCTCCATCGTTCCCAGAACCATGTTCTTCTCCAAGGAATAGCACCTCCTTGCAACATGTCCAAAGTACGTGAGGTGAAGCCTCATCATTCCTGCCTCCCAAGAGCGCTCTAGCTGCTCTCTTCAAGACATAGTTGTGTGTACTCTTGGCCATCCACGGGATGTTCAGTGCTCTTTTCCAACAACACAGCTCAAAGGCATCGCTTCTTTTCCTGTCATCCTTATTCATTGATCATTTCTGGGATGCACAGCAAGTAATCAGAAAGACTATGGCCTGAATCAGACATACCTAAATCTTCAAACTGACATAACTCCTCCTCAATAATTTGGAAAGGTCCATAACTGTAGATTTTCCGAGTGTAATGAATCTCTTTGGAAACAGGAGTGTTATCCACTTCTGTAATAGCTTGCCTACGGAAACCCTATGAACCTGGAGAAAGGATGAAAGTCACACAAGTGTTGAGGACTTTCGTTCATAGGGTCATTATGAGTCGCCATGACTGGATGGCACTTAACAACAACAACAGCAACATAAAGAGAGATCAGTTGGCCTAGTGGAGAGAAAGTGATGCTACCAAGCCAAAGGTGGGTGACTTCTAATCTGCGCCCCTCAGGCCTGTTTTTTCATTGTTTTTGTTCAGACACTCTTCTAGGTAGTATAGCCCTGCTGTGTCCACTTGCCATACAGAGGTAACTTGTGGTTTCTGTGAAGCTGATCACTGTAACACTGATGTGCCAAGTGCATTAATGGTTATTCATGGTGGACAGTGCTTGGTGGAGCTCCCCTATTAAAAAAAGCTTGGAAGTAGGAGTGGCATCCACTTCCATAAAAGCTTGCCCTCAGAAACTCTATGAACCTGGAGAAAGGATGAAAGTCACATAAGTGTTGAAGACTTTCTTTCCTAGGGTTGCTATGAGTCGCCTATGGCTTAACAGCACTTAACAACAACAATGCATCTACTTATCTCCTGACAGCAGGTACCAAGTAGGTAAATTGTGGATTCAAGGAAGATGCAGCTGCTGATAGCTTCAGTCTCCTCTCCATCCATCATGATACTGCCAGTGATAAGAATCTTTGTTTTCCTGACACTGAGATGCAGTCCATACTGACAGCTGTATTCCTAGATCTTCTACAACAAGTGCTTCAAGTCCTCCTTACTTTCAGCAAGTCTGCATAATGCAGTTTATTGATAAGTCTCCTTCCAATCCTGATGCCACACTCCTCCTCACAGAGTACGGCTTCTTGGATAATTTGCTCAGCATTTAGATTAAATAGGTATGGAGATAGACTATATCCCTGATGCACTCCCTTCCCAATTCCAAACCATACAGTGCTCCCCTGCTCTGTTCACATAACAGCCTCCTGGTCTAAATACAGGTTTCTCATGAGAAAAACCAAGTGCTCTGGGACTCCCATTCTCCTCAATATCAGCCACATCTTGTCAAGATCCACACAGTCAAATGTCTTTGCATAGTCAATAAAGCACAAATAGACATTCCTCTGGTATTTCTTACTTTCAGCCAAGATCCATTTGACATCAGCACTTGTATCCATGATGCCATAGCCTCTTCTAAATCCTGCTTGAGCTTCTGGAAATTCCTTATCTATATCCTATTTCTGCCATTTTTTAATAGTCTTCAGCAGTATTTTGCTTGCTTGTGATATTAATATATTGTTTGATAAATTCCACATTCAAAATTCAAAATTTCATCAAAAGAAGATGGAGGAAATACACAGAATCATTGTACCAGAGAGAATTGATTGACACTGAAAAATTATAGGAAATACTATATGATATGAACAGGAGCCAATTGTAATGAAGAAGGAAGTTGAAGCTGCATTGAAAGTATTGGAAAAAAATAAGGCTCCAAGAATCAATAGGATACAACTGACTTGTTTCAATTAACAGATGCAGCCCTGGATGCACTCAGGAAATTTGGAGGATGGCTGTCTTGTTAGCAGACTGGAAAAGAAAGGTGATCCAAATGAATGTGGAAATTTCTTTCCTAAATCCCATATATTTGGTACAATTAGTATCATTAAAAAAATACAAATATATATTTAAAAAGCACTTTCCAAGATTAGTTCTCCTTTCTTTTTTTTTTATAATTTTTTTTAACAGAGGTTTTGGATTTCCATTCATTCATTGCCGCAATTTTCTCCCTTCCCACCCCTCCCCACCAGCTCGCTTCCCCCT
>NW_006399998.1:1862952-1864097 GCF_000299155.1 Elephantulus edwardii | reverse complement strand
GGTTTAGGGCTGTTCTTCATAGGGTCGCTATGAGTCGCAAACGACTCGACGGCACATAACAACAACAACAACAACATGCTTTGAAAGAACTGACTAAAAAGAACGCCCCAGGAATTGATGGCATACCAATTGATATATTTCAACTAACACATGCTGCCCTAGATGTGCTCACCAAGTTGTGTCAAGAAATCTGGAGAACAACCACTTGGCCAAATGACTGGAAGAGATCTATACTTGTTCCCATTCCAAAGAACAGTTAATGGACAGAGTATAGAAATTATGGAATAATATCATTACTATATTCAAACAAGATTCTATTGAAGATGATCCAAAAACAACTGGAATAGCACATCAATAGAAAACTACCAGATGTGCAGGCTGGGTTTAGATGGGGTGGTGGTACTAGGGATATTGTAGCTAATGTTAGATGGATCTTGACTGAAAGCAAGGAGTACCAAAAGAATGTCTATCTTTGTTTCACTGATTACACAAAGGCATTTGACTGTGTGGATCATAACCGTGGATAACTCTGAGAAGAATGGGAATCCCAGAACACTCATTTGTGCTAATGTGAAACCTATACTGGGACAAGGAGACAGTAGTCAGAACAGAGCAAGGAAACACTGCATGGTTCAAATTTGGGAAGAGTGTATGCCAGGCTGTATCCTGTCCCCACACCTTTTCAATATTTATGCAGAGCAGATTATCTGGGAGGCTTGGCTCTAAGAGGGAAAATGTGGCATCAAGATTGGAGGAAGAATCATCAACAAACTGAGTTACGCAGATGACACAACCGTACTTGCTGAAATTGAGGAAGACTTGAAGCACTTGCTGTGGAAGGTCAGGGACTACAGTCTTCAGTACAGTTTGAGGCTCATTATGAAGAAAACAAAGATTCTCACCACTGGGCCATTTGGCAGCATGATAATGGATGGTGAAGAGATTGAGATTGTTCACAGTTTTTGCTTGCTTGGTTCCACAGTCAACACTTTTGGCACCAGCAGCCAGGAACAACGGTGTCTCTCTGGATACTAAGGTGCTTCTGATACAGACCATGGTCTTTGCTATCACTTGTTATGCATCAGAGAGTTGGACAATGACTAAGGAAGATAGAAGGAGAATTGATGCCTTTGAGCTGTGGTGCT
>NW_006399998.1:1860570-1862852 GCF_000299155.1 Elephantulus edwardii | reverse complement strand
GTCCCTTCCCCCTACCCCCAACCCCTAGTACACTTCTCTATGCAACCTTAATTCTGGATTCCTGTGCTAACCATAATACTCAATCATATATCACTTCTAATCTGTTCTTTCCTTCATCTGTTTCAATATACATAATTTATCCAGTTTTTTTCTGTCATACCCCCACCCTAAAGTATAAATTATATTCTTTGGTTTTCCATTTCTCACCAACTGTGGTAAAAATTTACTTGGATTCAGTGAATTTGCCATTTATTTTAATGTCTCTATCCTGAAATACAATGTGGTGAGTGATAGGATAATATCCATAAGCATACATCTCCGACACACCCATCCCTATTACCCCAGTCACTGAATCAATCCACCTCATAGGGGGCCTTAGGATAGTTTTTTGTCACTCTATCTAGTGAATACCACTATCATTCAAATATATGCACCAACAACTAGAGCCAAAGAGGAGGAAATATAAGATTTCTATCAACTTTTGCAGTCAGAAAATTGATCAAACATGCAATCAGGATGCATTGATAATAATGGGCAACTGGAACGCAAAGATTGGGAACAGGGAAGAAGGATCAGTAGCTGGAAAGCACGGACTCGGTGAGAGAAATGAGGCTGGAGATAGAATGATAGAGTTCTGCACATTCAATGATTTTTTTTCATTGCAAATACCTTTTATAAGAAATATAAACACAGGCTATACACATGGATTTCACCTGATGGTATGCATAGGAATCAAATCGATTACATTTGTGGAAAGACTCAGTGGAGAAGCTCAATATCAGCAGTATAACCAGGCCGGGTTCTCATTGTGGGACAGACTACCAACTACTCATATGCAAGTTCAAGCTGAAGTTGAGGAAAATTAAATCAAGTCCATGGGAACCAAAATTTGACCTTAAGTCTGTCCCATTAGAATTTCAAAACCATCTCAGGAACAAGTTTGAGGCCTTGAACACCAATGAGTGTAGGCCAAACGAGCTCTGGGAGGATATCAAGAAAATCATCCATGAAGAATGCAAAAGAAAATGCAAAGGCTGAAAAAGAAGAAAAGACCAAGATGGATGTCAGATGAGACTCTGAATATTTCACTAGAGTGCCAAGAAGCCAAACCTAAAGGGAGAAACCAAGAAATCAAAGAGCTGAACAGAAAATTTCAAAAGGCACCTCGGGACGACAAAGCAAGCTACTATAATGAAATGTGCAGAGAGCTGGAGTCAGAAAATCAAAAGGGCTGAAATCGCTCAGAGTTTTTAAGCTGAAGGACCTAAAAAACAAATTCAAACCATGGGTGGCAATACTTAAGGACACTTTGGGTAGAATGTTAAATGATCCAGGAAGTATCAAGAATAGATGGAAGGAGTACACTGAGTCACTGTATCAGAAGGAATTGGCTGACACAGAAGAATTTCATGAAATAACATATGAGCAAGAGCCTATGGTGATGAAAGAGGTAGTTCAAATTGCTCTGAAGGAATTGGCAAAAACAAGGCTCCAGGAGTTGGTGGCATACCAATTGACATATTTCAACAAACAGACACTGCCCTGGATGTACTCACTAAGTTGTGCCAAGAAATCTGGAGGACAGACAGCTGGCCAACTAACTGGAAAAGATCAATATTTGTTCCCAAGAAGGGTGACCCAATAGAGTGTGGAAACTACAGAACAATATCATTGATTTCACATGCAAGCAAGAGTCTGTTGAAAATTATCCAAAAACATTTGGAGCAATATGTCAACAGAGAACTGCCAGATGTGCAGGCTGGATTTAGAAGAGATCGTGGTACTAGGGATATTACAGCTAATGTTAGATGGATCTTGGCAGAAAGCAAAGAATACAAGAAGAATGTATAGCTGTGCTTCATTGACTATGCAAATGCTTTTGACTGTGTGGATCACAACAAGCTTTGGCTGACTCAGAAGAATGGGAATCCTGGAACATTTGATTGTGCTAATGCGAAACCTATACTTGGACATTTGTCAGAACAGAGCAAAGAGACACTACATGATTCAAAAACAAGAAGGGGGTCTATCAGGGATGTATTCTGCCTCCACACCTTTTCAATCTGTATGCAGAACAGATTATCCGAGATGCTGGGCTGTATGAGGAGGAATGCAGCATAAGGATTGGTGGAAGAGTCATCAACAACCTGCATAATTCAGATGACACGACCCTGCTTGCTGAAACTGAGGAGGACCTGAAGTGCTTGCTACAGAAGGTCAAAGATTGCAGCCTCCTATATGGATTGAAGCTCAACATCAAGAAAACAAAGATTCTCACCACT
>NW_006399998.1:1858510-1860470 GCF_000299155.1 Elephantulus edwardii | reverse complement strand
CTTGTTATGCATCAGAGAGTTGGACAATGACTAAGGAAGATAGAAGGAGAATTGATGCCTTTGAGCTGTGGTGCTGGAGAAGAGTGTTGAGGGTACCATGGACTGCTAGGAAAACAAAGAGATTCATCTTGGAAAGGGTTAAACCGGGTGGCTCCTTGGAGGCAAGGATTCTGAGCCTCCATCTAACATTCTTTGGACATGTTGTAAGGAGGTACCGGTCTTTGGAGAGGGACATCATGCTTGGTAGGTTGGAGGGACAGCGCAGAAGGGGAAGGCCCTCTATGAGGCGGATTGATTCAGTGACTGTGGTAATCGGGATGCGTGTGTCAGAGACAGTGCAATAGGCACAGGACACAGCAGAGTTTAGGGCTGTTGTACATAGGGTCCCTATGAGTCACAAGTGACTTGACAGTATATAAAAGCAACAACAACAAAAACAACAACATTGTGATGGGAAAGTCTGAGGTTAGAGACCTCCCTAAAATACTGAAGGGCAACGATGTCAGTCTGCCATGGTCTTTGCAATCACTTGCTATGCATCAGAGAGCTAGACAATGACTAGGGATTATAGAAGGAGAATTGATGCCTTCGAGCTGTGGTGTTGGAGAAGAGTATTGAATATACCATGGACTGCTAAGAAAACAAACATGTTTGTCCTGGAGAGGGTGACTCCGGGCTGTTCCTTGGATGCAAGGATTCTGAAGCTTAGTGTGACATACTTTGGGCATACTGCAAGGAGGGACCAGTCCTTGGAGAGGGACATCATGCTTGGGAGGGTGGAGGTACAGTTCAGGAGAAGAAGACCCTCTATGAGATGGATTGGTTCAGTGACTGTGGTAATAGAGGTAGGTGTGTTGGAGATGGTGAGATTGGCACAGGATAGAGCAGTGTTTAGGGATATTGTACATAGGGTTGCTATGAATCACAGGTGACTTGAGGCATGTAACAACAACAACAATGTTACTACTTTCTCTCTGATCACCAACTTCTGAATAAAGCATATTTAAGAGATTCAATTCTTGTTTCTACTTCCCTGACTATTGATAACAGGCAACCAAGTGCCATCTTTTTTTCTGAGATCCACCCTCAAGACTCATGGAAGCAACTGTTAAGAAATGAAAAGATGTATCATGTTGAGCTAATCCATTGTTAACGATCTCCTCAAAGAACTAAAGAGCAAGGATATTAGTTTAAAAGTTGAGGTCTTTCCATACGCATATGCAAGTTGGAAAATTAATAAGGAAGACCAAAGAAGAATTGATGCCTTTGAATTGTGCTGCTGATGAAGGGTGGTAGAGACAAGGATAATTAGACTTCATTTCACCCACGTTGGATATTTTTGTCAAGAGGGAAAGTCTCTACAGAAGACTAACATGCTTAGAAAGGTGAAGGACTAGAGAAGTAGAGGAAACCCCATCACAAAATTGATTGACATAACAGAGATTTTGAGTCTGGCACAGGATCAGGAAAATTTACATTGGTTGTACGTAAGTTTACTAGGAGTCGAACTCAATTTTCCAGCAACTAATAACAACAATATTCAGGTGAGTTGGAAAATGACTTCAAGGATACCATATGTGAAGAAAATAAAAGACCATTAAAAAGTCAGGAAAGAAAGAAAACATCAAAACAGGTGTAAAAAAGATATTCTGAAAGTTGTTCTTTAACAAAGAGTAATCCTGGAAGCTGCGGACCGGCGGAAGTCAGCTCAGATAATAGCAAAGAGGCATATTACAGGTACAGAGGAAAAGCAGTCAGAAAACATAATCTACACAGGAGTTCTACAGTACACGTCACCTTCCCTTGGAGACAGTACAATTAAACTTAAGAGACACTGGTCACAAGAAAAAAAAATTGTCAGCAGTTGACATGTTTGGAATCACAGAAGCCAAGAAAGCTTCAGATAGAAGCTGTCAGATCATGGGTTGGACAATGGAAGATATTTTCTGAAGGGACTTGG
>NW_006399998.1:1837078-1849205 GCF_000299155.1 Elephantulus edwardii | reverse complement strand
TAGAAAGAGAATTGATGCCTTTGAGCTGTGGTGCTGGAGAAAAGTTTTGAATATACCATGGACTGCTAGGAGAACAAACAGGTTTGTCCTGGAGAGGGTAAAGCCAGAATGTTCCCTGGAGTCAAGGATTCTGAAGCTTCGTCTGACATGCTATGGAGCAGGACATCATGTATGGCAGAGTGGATGGGTGGCACAGGAGAGGAAGACCTTCGATGAGATGGATCAATTCTGTGACTGGAGTGGTGGGGATGAGTGCATTTGGGATGCCTAGGTTGGCACAGAATAAAACAGAGTTTAGAGCTCTTGTACATAGAATCACTATGAGTAGCAAGTGACTCGATAGCACATAACAACAACATACTTAGAGATATTATTTATCTTTGAAAAGATATAGCTTTTCTACATTGGTTTTCCATTTATTATTTCTCTACTTATATAGGTATGATTGAAGGAGAATTGATGCCTTTGACCTGTGGTGTTGAAGAAGAGTATTGAACACATCATGGACTGCTAAGAGAACAAACAGGTTCATTCTGGAGAGAGTGAAACCAGGCTGTTCCCTGGAGTCAAGGATTCTGAAAGTTCTGACGTACTTGGGACATGTTACAAGGCAGGACCAGTAATTGGAGGTGGATATCATGTTTTGGAGTGTGGAAGGACAGTGCATGAGAGGAAGAACCTCAATGAGATTGTTTCAGTGATTAGGGTAATGGTGGTAGGTGTGTTGGAGACAGTGAGATTGGCATAGGATAGAACAGGGTTTAGGACCTATGTACATGAGGTCTCTATGAGTTGCCGGTGCCCTCATGGCACCTAACAACAACAACATACTAACTTATTTTTCTCTTTTCAGAATATTTTATCGCTTTATAAGTGCACATTTATACAACAGAATAGAATCGTATTATTCACACAATGAAATACTTTGCACACTCAAGAGCAGCAATTTGGAAAAAAACTATATAACTTCAGAGAGACTGGATAGCATCATGCTGAGTGAACCACACTCAGTCTCATATGGAAAAATACTGCATAAACCAAATTTTGTGAAAGCAGAGGAATAACTAGTAAAACATGTATGAGTAACTAAGGGGAGAAGTGGTTGGAGCAGAGGAGTGAGGATGAATAGGGTCAAAATAACAAGACTACAATTTTCTGGGTGCAAAGAGGAGGTAAATAAAATGGGAAAATTCCACTAGGCATCTGAAAAGACAGGGTAATTGTGAAAATAGTCCAAATTAATTTTATAAAACATAATGAATGGAAATGAAGCACAGTGTGAATAAAAAAATACTGTGAAACACAATGAACTTTGTATGAAAACCAATATAAAATAAAAATTTTAAAAGGATGATTGAGGCAAAATTGTTTCATGATACTACGCCAGCCCTCTCCCTCTTCCAGCCTGCCCCAGCCAGCCATCTGACTTCCCTGCCCTCCCTGTTTTTCATCTTTAGTTTTCAGTAAATCTGGATCCTAGTCTGTTACAGTTAAGATTATTTGAAGGAGCACATTAGTCATGGTGTTATTGTTTACTTTATAGGCCAATCCATTATTCGGCTGAAAAGTAACCTAAATTACTAACTTACTTTTTAGGTCATTCATCCCCCCGTATTTTCTGGGACAGTGAATATCTTGCAATAAACACAACAAGAATCTTGTATTTGATATTGTCATTGTTGTTATGTGCCATCAAGTCACTTTTGACACATAATAACCCTGTTTACAACTATGAACCCTTCACTATCCTGAACCAGTCTCACTGATTCCAACACACCTACTCCTATTGCCCCAGTTACTGTATAAATCTGTCTCAACACGGGTCTTTTCCTGTGCTGTCCCTCCACCTTTCTGAGCATGATACTGTTCTACAAGGAACAGTCATTCCTGGCCACATGCCCAAACTATGTGAGATGGAGCTTCGATACTCTAGCCTCCAAGGAGAAACTTGGTTTCACCCTCTCAAAGACAAACTTATTTGTTCTGCTGGTGCTCCATGGTATGTTCAAGACTCTTCTTTAGCACAACAACTCAAAGGCACCAATTCTTCTTCAGGCATCCTTAGTCATTCCAGCTCTCTGATGCACAGCGAGTAATTGTGAAGACCATGGCCTGGGTCAGGAGCATCTTAGTCTGAAATATGAAATCTGAAAAGTAAAAATTTAAGGGAATCACAAGTAAGTTTAAATTGAGTTTCCAGCTCCAAAAATTACTCTCTAGCTACTACGTAAAGGTAAGAAAGTGAAAGTTGTGTACATAGACAAAAGTATCATTATTTAGACCAGTACATAAATAGATATAAACATAATTTAGAAAGCATTGGGAAAAATGCTTTCCTTTAAAAAATACCTGTACTTGTAATTTATCTAGCAGTAATGAAATTATTTCAGTTGCAGGGCATTTTATAATCTTCAGAGCTTTATAGATAGCTTTAGTAGTATAATCTGTAGGGAGTAACACAGCTAATTCAAAGATTACATCTCCCTGGTGGCTCAAGAGGAAGAACTCTGTGTAAACCTGGGTTCTAAATTTGAAATGAAACTTAAAAATATGCAAAACCAAATAACATAGCCAGAATAAAACTCACTGCTATCATATCATTTCTGACTTATAGCAATTCTGTCAGACAGGGAAGAACCACGCTGTAGGATCTCCAAAGCTGTAAATGTTTATGAAAATAAACTACTACACCTTTCTCTTGCAGAGAAGTTGGTGGATTTGAACAGCAAACATTTTGGTTAGCAGGTGATAGTCATAATAAGTACAATACAGGCTTCTGAAAAAGAGAACACTAAGATAAAACCAAGAAGATGCGTGAACTTAACTTCAGTTAACATATTACACAAAAATAAGATATTGATAATATAGTATATGAGAGGTGGGTATCTTCAGATTACAGTCTTTAGGAATATCCGGTAAAAGTAATACTTATTAAAAAATAGCATTTACCTTTAAAAAAGTATAATAAGATACTTTATTGGTTGGTTTTATTTTATTTGATGGTTGGACATCAATTTAATCATAAATACAAAGTGAGTGTTGAAACTTTGTAATGTAACTCTCTAATATGGGTACCAAAATATGTCAGTCATATCTTTGAAGCTCTGTCTCCTATACTGTGGGCACATGGCCGGGAGAAACCAATCCTTGGAGAAGGACATCATGCTCAGAAGGGTGGAGGGACAGTACAGGAGAGGAAGACCTAGATGAGATGGATTGATTCATTAACTGGGCAATAGATGTAGGTGTGTTGGAATTAGTAAGACTGGCTTAGGACAGGGCAGTCTTCTGAACTGCTATACATAGGGTTGCTATGGGTCACAGGTGACTCAACAGCACATGACAACAACAACAACAATGGTGTTTAGATATTTACTAAAATAGAACCATAACTTTTTAAACATACTTTCATTCTGGAGTTTCTAGAGACTTGATGATTCTGGAAACCAGAACCCAATTTCTAAAACATGATTCACTAGAACTTCTGTATATTCAGGTTCTGCTCACAGATCAGTAAAGGGAGAGGCAATGACTTTGGAGGAGTCCTCTGCTCCATGACTATCTGGACAACAGACTTTTATTTTCCAAATCAGCAATATGTGATCTGTGGAAAACTACTAAGAACAGCCTTATTGTGGGAGCCATAGCACTCCCTGACCTCAAAACCAACTACACAGTGGCAGTAACCAAAACAGCATGATACTGGTACAATGACAGTCACATAGATCAGTGAAACAGAATTGAGAACCAGAAGTAGATTCAGCTATCTGTGGTCAACTGATATTCTATAAGGAAATAAAACCTATCAAATGGGGAAATGGCAATCTATTCAACAAATGGTGCTGACAAAACTGGATTGCTACCTGCAGAAAGCTGAAACAGGATCCACATCTCAGACCATACACAAAAATCACCTCAAGAGACTTGGAAGTGAAGACTAAAACCATAAGGTTATTAAGAGACAAACTGGGATCATTTCAGAAGCTCTAATCTATAGTATAAAGAGACTTCCAAATATAGCCAGAAATGCACAACCTGAAGAGGAGAAAATTTATGAACGGGACCTTCTAAAGATAACAATGAAAGAGCTTTCTTTTTCTTTTCAAGGAGAAGAGTGAATTTGGGGGGAGGAGGTGTGCAGGGAGAAAAGCGCAGCAGTGAAAGACTGGAAACCTTAAGTCTCTGTAAACTTTCATTACAATTTTAAAAAAAAATTTAAAAAATACTTTTCCAACAGGGGGAAAAGAAAACCTACTGACTGGGAACAAACACTTGGCAATATCATCTCTGAGAAGAGTCTCATAACAAAAGTTTATAGAATACTCTTGGGCCTCCACAAGAAAAAGTCTGATAACACAATTACAAATTGGACAAAAGGCATGGAAAGAATTTTCACAGAAGAGTATATTCAAATAACCAACAGACACATGAAGAAATGCTCAACATCACTGGCAATAAGAGAGATGTAAATTAAAACCACAATGAGATACCATCTCACTCCAGTAACAGTGGCAAAGTTTAAAGGTCAGCAAGTAATAAATGTTGGAAAGGATGTGTTGAGAAAATAACTTTTTTACATTGTTGATGGGGATTGTACAATGGTACAACCACTCTGGAAGGCAGTTCGGTGTTTCCTAAAAAAAGCTGAACACAGAAATTGCATATGACCCAGCTATTTTACTTCTTGGAATATGCCTCAAGACATGAGAACCAAGGCTCGAATGGACGCTTGTACACCAAAATGTTTATAGCAGCATTATTTGCTATCACAAAACATGGAACATGGAAAGAGCCCAAATGTTCAACCACAAATGGATTGAGAAGTTGTGGTACATTCATACAATGGAATGCTATGCAACACACAGGAGAAATAATTTACTAAATTACTACCTAACTTGGGAGGGACCGGAGAGCATTATACTGAGTGAACTAACTCAGTCCCACAAGGACAAATACTGTATAAAACCATAATGGTAGAATTAGCGTAAGGATCCAAGTTGGAGGTGGGAGGTGGGGAGTGGAAATAGAAGAGTGAGGGGGTGTAGGGTGCTAATTATAGGATTGAACAATTCGATGGGTGGGTGGGGTGAAGGAAATGGGAAGGATCTTTTGTGAAAAACAAAGGATAAAACTTTGCAAATAAATCAGAATAAAGTTAAAAAAAAACATCCCTATTTCCAAAAATCTATGACTTTGTTAGTTTTAGTAACTAAGTCTCAAGTTCATGCTAATAACATATATTTTGGGGTTCACAGTAAATAGGGCTTCTTAGGGAGAGGCAGGTAAGGAAGGCTCTGGGCACTTGTGGCTTTCTCTGTGCCCCACTGGGGGTCAGCAGAGTGGACTTGCCAGATGAATTGGGGGTCTCTGGCCCAGAGTTGGCCAATATTTGGGCTTGCGAGAATGGTAAAATACTGCTTTTTATTGTTTTTATTCAAACAGTCTTCTAGGTTGTATAGTCCTGGAATGTACACTTGTCGTACAGAGGTAACTTGTGGTCACTGTGACACTGATGTGTCAAATGTGATAATGGTTACCCATGGTGGACAGTGTTTGGTGGCGCTCCCTGGTTCAAACAAGCTTGGAAGCAGGAGTGGCGTCCACTTTCGTAAGCAGCTTGCCTCTAGAAACCCTATGAACCTGGAGAAAGGATGAAAATCACTCACGCAAGTGTCGAGGACTTTCGTTCATAGGGTCACTATGAGTTGCCTACAACTCAACAGAGCTTAACAGCAACAACAGTAATATAGTAGAAAAAAAAATACACATAGCCTTTGAAATCATGCAATCTTGGATTCACATCCTGAAATATCAATCTTTGAACTTAATAATGCAAGTTGCTTAAACTTCCTAAGCTGCACTTCTCTGTGTATAAAAGGGAATATTAACATGGCAATCTTATATAAGTTACTATGAAAATTAGCTTTTATATAAATACAAAGTCCTAATTAGTTTAAGGTAATTCTTGTGGCCTAGGGTGAGGAAATGCATTGCAATTCCAAAGGCACACAGTTCATATCTACCAGCTTCTCCATGAAAAAAGGATGGACAATCTTCTCTTGTGCAATTTACTGCTTCTGAAAATCCACTGGAAGGTCGGCTATGAGTTGGTTCTGATTCAATGGTAAACAACAACAATAACTTTAAAGACTAAAGTACATTTAATCTAAGTATGCTATATTTGATTGTTTCTTACATATCTGAAATTTGCACAGTGACTAAGGAATACCAAAGACGAATCAGTGCCCTTGGACTGTGGAGTTGTACAAGAGTATTGAGTACTGTGGCCTGCCCAAATAGCAAACAAATTTATCTTGGAGAGCTTCTCTGAGGCAAGAATTGAGAATTCACTTAGTCTGGGCATTTTGTGAGGATGGACTTGTCTTCAGAAAAAGGCATCATACCAAGATGTATGGAAGATCCATTGACAATAAAGGTTGACATGGAGACTGTTACTAATGGGATTGGGCATGTCAGAGACCATGTGAATGCTGCCCAAGACAGTAAGGTTCAAATCTATTGTTCATAATCAAATCAATAACATCTAAGACCACCAACTCTGTGTGTGTGTATGTGTGTGTGTGTGTGTGTGTGTGTGTAAATAAGCCAGTTGCCATATATTCATGGCTAATTCATGCAGACCCCTTGGGTATCAGAGTTTAACTGTGTACCATAGGTTGAATTTTTGCTAGTCATTTCTTCCCAGGCCTCTCTGGGTAAACTTAAACTGTAATTCTTTGGATTGCATCTAAGCTTATTAATAATTCATGTATCTATATGTATTAAGACCATATATGGTGAAAGTGGTTTGCATTTGGGTGTTAACCTGAAAATGGTTGTTGCCAACTCACTCAGAGACCATGAAGAAGAGTCTAATGAACTGCTTTTACAAGATTAAAGCCAAGGAAGACCTATCCTGTGATGTCCTGAATTGCAATCAACTCAAAAGCAATGGAGTTCCTTTGTTTTGTAGGACTGTGTAGAGAGACTCAAGAAATATGTTTTTTATTATCATTACTATTCATCAGATTCTCTGCTCATTACCCCTGCATACTTCAACTCGAATTCCATATAGATTCCTTTTAAAAGCCAGGCTTTGTTGGTGTGCAGAACACTGAATTTGGTAAGTAGAATATACTTTTTTTTATATTATTATTTTGTGTGAGTGTACCATCAAATCAGATCTGACTGGTACAGGAGGAGATTGTCCCTCCTTCCCCGGCAGCATCTGGTGGATTCGAACCGTGCACCTCTGGGATTGTAGTTGCAGCTCCTTCCTTGCCACTAGGCCACCAGAGATCCCCTAGAATATATTTCTTGCAGGCAGTCAAGTAGTGGAGCTAAAGATTCCCAGGCTGTCAATGAATGCTTTTACTTGATCTTTGGTATTGTCAAACAGATCAAGACAACTCTTAGTCCAAGGTATAGTCACAGCAGCCACATCTGAGCACCTGGGCTCCTTGATGGGAAGATTACACTGAAAAGAAAATGTAAATCCATGGGGAAAAGGTTGATACTTAATAAGAGGAGAATCTAAAAGCTGAATTATGAGCATCATTTCCTCAAATATTGAAATAAAACATCCTATGTATCTGTGTCTATAATATTTTTCTTCTAACGGTCACAATTTAAGAATGGAACTGGAAAATGGGAAGGGAGGGAGGGAGGGAGGGAGGGAAAGTTAAATAAAGGTGTATAAACAGGGTTGAGGGCAGAATTTTTTTCCACATTTTCAGAGATTTTGGATTTCCAATCATTCATTGTTGCACTTTTCTCCCTGCCCACCCCTCCCCACCAGTTTACTCCTCTCTTTGAAAAGAAAAAGAAAGAAAAAAAATTCCTTCATTGGTATACAATTCCCCCATCCCCCACCTCACCCACCCACCCCTGACCCCTCGCTCAGAGTATACTTCTCTATGCAACCGTAATTCTGGACTCCTGTGCTAACCATAATACTCAGTCATATATTGCCTCTAATCTGTTCTTTCGCTCATCTGTTCCAATACAGTACACATAATTTATCCAGTTTTTTCTCAGTCTTACCCCAACCCTGATGTCAGTCCAGTTCTACAACAGTGGCACTATGTAGTATTTGTCCCTTTGTGACTGAGACATTTCACTCAGCATAATGTCCTCCAGGGTCACCCATTTAGAATAATATTGCATGAGTTCCTTATTTTTCAATGTGGTGTAGTATTCCATTTTGTGAATATACCACAGCTTCTCCATTCATCTGTTGATGGGCACTTAGGTTGCTTCCAACTCTTTGCTATTGTAAGCAAAGCTGCGATAAACATGGGTGTGCATATATCTGCTTGGATGGCAGTTATGGTCTCTCTGGGGTATATTCCCGGTAGTGGGATTGCTGGGTCAAGTGGCATCTCTAGTGCTAGAGTCTAAATGATCTTATTTTCCTTAACACTTGTCTCTTAGGCAGTCCCAGAGTATACATTCCAGGAGTAGTTGCTATAGTGAAATGGAATTTGCTGTTGCTATTAGCTGCTATCTAGTTAATTTCATCTCATAGTGAACATAGGTGTGTGGATAGAAGTGCCCCATAGGATTTTCAAGATAGTGAACTTTAGGAAGCAGGTCATCAGACTTGTCTTCTGAGACCCCTCTACATGGGTTTGAACAACCGGCCTTTCAGCTAATAGTTTATTATTTAAACATTAGTACTATCTAGGATTCCTGAGATACTATTTATTATAGGTTCAGATTCAATAATATAAATGTATGTATTACTAACATAGTAGTTATGCTCCATGTACCAGATTTTTCTGGGTACATAAAAAATCCTTATGAATATTTTTACTCACTGTGATTTTTAATCTCATCATAACTTTGTGTTAATAGTCAAGCCTCTTAATTACTATGATTCCACTCAACATATCTCTCATCCTTAATTCCCTAAGAGGCATATTAATAGGGTCTTACAAATATAATTTCAACTGACTTCCAATAAGGTTGAGTACTTATTTTCAGTGTAACTAAATGTTATAAAATATTAAAAGAAACAATATATAGAAAACATAAGACATTTCTTTTCAGGCATAAGGGCATATGATGAGTTGTTAAAAACCAGCTTCCTCTAGCAAGTGTTGTTGCTTCACCCTTATGGTATATATAGAGTACAAAACCTGGTACTTGAAGGGCAGAATTTTTCTTAGTGTTGTTATATTGTTATACTTCCTACAGAAAGAAAATGGCAGCATCCAGGATCTATGACATCAGTACAAAAAATGTGCATATAAGATTATTTATGATTCTTCTATTTCCAGGGTTATCATCCCTAGTGGTACAGTGACTAAACACTAGATGGCTAACAAAAAGGTTAGTAATGAAAACTGACCAGCTCCACCAACGAGGAAAGATGTGGTGGTTGTTTCCATAATGATCACAATCTTAGAAACCCTATGCGGCAGGTCTACTCTTTCATAACTAATGACTCACTATGAGTTGGAAATGACTCAGTATGACTGATTCTTTCAAGAGGCTTGAAATACTTTGTGTAATACTTTGTTGTTGTTGTTGTTGTTATATACCATCAAGTTGCCTGCAACTCTTAGCAACCCTATGTACATCCTGTGCCAACCTCACTGTCTCCAACACACCCACCCTGATTACCCCAGTCTCTGAATCAATCCACCTCATAGAGGGTCTTCCTCTCCTGCACTGTTTCTCCACCTTCCCAAGCATGATGTCCCTCTCCAAGGACTGGTCCTTCCTTGCAGCATGTCCAAAATATGTCAGATGAAGCTTTAGAACCCTTGCCTCCAAGGAGCAGGCTGACTTAACCCTCTCTAGGACAAACTTGTTTGTTTTCTTAGGAGTTCATGTTTTATTCAATACTCTTCTCCAACACCACAGCTCACAGCCATCAATTCTCCTTCTATCATCCCTAGTCATTTTACAGCTCTCTGATGCATAGCGAGTGACTGCAAAGAACATGGCCTGTATCAGATGCACCTTAGTCTCCAGAGTGACATCATTGTTCTTCGTTACTTTGGAGCAATCTCTGACAGCAGACTGTATGCTGAGAAAATCATTTGAGAAGATGAAATTTATTAACAGGATTGTTCATTGTGGCATCAGGATTGAAGGAATACTCATCAACAACCTGCCTTATGCTTATGACCTTGCTCACTGAAATAGAAGAGGACCGGAGGTGCTTGCTATTGAATATCAAGAATATCAAAGACTACAGCCTTCAGTATAGAATATATCTCAACATGAAGAAAACAAAGGTCCTTACCACTAGACAAATAGGCAGTGTCATGATAGATGTAGAAAAGCCTGAAGCTTTCAATTATTTCATCTTGCTTGTATTCACAATCAGGACCTCAGAAGTCAGAAGTCAGGAGACAAACAGTGTTTGAAAAATCTGCTTTCAGGGGCCTCTCCAAAGTCCTGCAGAATAAGGATGTTAGTTTAATAATTAAGGCGTGTCAAATTCAAGTCATAGCGATTTTAAATACTTACTGTGCATCTGAAGAAGAACTGGTGGCCTAGTGGTAAGAAGCTGCACTGCAATCCTGAAGGCACACAGTTTGGATCTGCCAACAGCTCCGGCGAGAAGAATGGGCAATCTTCTTCCACATGATTATCTATCTCTGAAAACCTGTTGAAGGGTCAGTTATGGGTTGGTTATAACTTGATGGACTTGATGGACACAACTTAAACACTATAACAACTTGCATCTGAAAGTTGGACAATGAATAAGAGTGATGGAAAAAAAAGTATCAATGCCTTTGAACTGTTGTGTTGGAAAAGAGTCCTGAACACCCCATGGACTGCAAAAAGAATAAACAGATAAGTCTTGGAGAAAGTACAGCCAGAGTGCTCCTTAGAGAAAAGGATGGCAAAGATTCATCTCATATACTTTTGGCATGTTGTTTAGGAGAGGTTATTTCTTAGAAAGAGACATCATACTTGCAGAGATAGAAAGGATCAATAAGAGAGAGAAAGATCCTCAGTGAGATGAATTGATATAGCTACTGCAGCAACTGGCTCAAATGTGTCATGGATGGTAAGGATGGTGCAGGATAGGCAGAGTTGAGATCTGCTGTTCATAGAGTGGCTATGGATTATACTCAACTTGATGATACCTGACAATGACAACTCTGCTAGTCATCTTACAAGGTCCTGGTACTCCAAAATGATATCTTTAAGATTAATTTATGAAATGGAAATATTATAATATTATATAAAATAATATTGAAATTATACTTCTAATAGTTAAACAGCAAATTTCTGCATTTTTCTATAAAGATGCAGTCTTTCCTCTAGTCAATAATCTTACCCCATTTCTTAAAGTCAGAACTAGAGGAACACCAGTTCTTTTCTATAAATATGATAGTCCCAGCAGAAAGGAGTTGACAAGGCTTCAGCAATCATTTGGCCTAATTCCCTTTTTGTTCTGGGTACATAAGTCAAGTGCATCAGTTATGGAAAAAAATGGCTCTGACTTGAATTTTTGTCTGGTGCTAATAATCTTCACAGTGACCAGTTTACTTTTAGAAGAAGTGCTAGTAGTGCCAATAAAGTCATAGGGCAAATAGTATATGATCACACTAATCAATGCTCATTGGCCAATATTATCATTAAATTATTATATTACAAAATGTGTTTAAGTCCCTTAGTGGTATAGATATTGATTGCAGGCAATATAGATTCCATCTCAACATCAAGAAAACAAAAATTCTCACTGCTGGACCAATAGACAACATCATGACAGATGGAGACAAGATTGTAACTGTCAACAACTTCACCTCAGTCGGATCTACAAATAACACAATTGGTACCAGCAGTCAGAAGATCAGGTTATGTACTATATTTGAAAAGTCTGTAGTCAGAGACCACTCCAATTACTAAGGAACAGCAATGTCAGTTTGAGAACTAAGATGTGCCTGATTTAGACTGTGGACTTCTCAATCATTTCCTATGCTTCTGAGAACTGGACAATGAATAAGAATGGCAGAAGAATTTATATCTTTGAAAGTAGTGTTGGGCGGCTAGGAAGATGGCGGAGGTGGAGAGCACAGTGTGAAGAGCCAGAGGGATAGCAGCCTGCGTAGAGAGGATACCAGAGAGTACTTTACGCTCCACAGAGACTGACCATCACAGC
>NW_006399998.1:1828278-1830143 GCF_000299155.1 Elephantulus edwardii | reverse complement strand
AAAAAAAGTAGTGTTGGAGAAAAATTTTAAATGTCCCATAGGCTGCCAAAAGATTAAAAAGTACGCCAGAGGGCTGTACTTTCAAGCAAACATGACAAAACTTTATCTCACATATTTTAGGCATGTTGTTAGGAGTGTCTATTACTTGGAAAGGGACATCATACTTGAAAATATGGAAGACTGGAGAAAGAGAGAAGATCCTCAACCAGATGTATTGACACAGTGACTGCTAGAAAGGGCTTGAGTATGTCAGAAATTGTGAGGATGACACAGTAGGGTTGCTATGAATTGTACTCAACTGCAGCTAACAATGACTGAGTGGTACAAATAATTAAACTCAATTACTATTGAAAAGGTTGTAGAGGTGCCTTCAAAAATATACCTCACTATCTCCCTTATGAAAGGTCACAGCCTTGAAAATCCTATAAAAATAATAGTTCTCAGAATAGAGCAAAGAAATACTGCATGTGTCAAAATCAGTAAGATAGACAATCAGGAATATATCCTGTCCCCATACCTTTTCAGTCTACATGCTGAACAGAACATTTTGGACGCTGGACTTAATGAAGAGGAATGTTACATCAGAATTGGAGGAAGACTCATCAACAACATGCATTATACAGATGACACAATTCATTTTGCAGAACTGAGGAGGACCGTGAAGCATTTGCTGCAAAAGATGAAAGACTACAATGTTTAATATGAATTGAAGCTCAACATCAAAAAGTCGAAGATTCTCACTACTGGGCCAATTAGCATCATCATGGTAGATGGAAATGAGATTGAGACTGTTAACAACTTCAGCTTGCGTGGATCCAAATCAACACTCTTGGCACCAGCAATCAGGAAATCAAAAGATGAACTGCACTGAGAAAATCTGCTGTCAGGAACCTCTCCAGAGTGCTGAAGAGCAATGATGTCAATCTAGAGACTAAAGTGCACCCAATTAAGGCCAGGGTCTTCAAAATTACTTACTAAACATAAGAGAGCTAGACAATGCCTAAGGATGACAGAAGAAGAATCAATGTCTTTGAGTTGTGGAGTTGGAGAAAAAAGCAAAAATCAACAGTGATCAATGAATGGCCTACAGAATGGATTGTTGAAAGTTTGTTGTTGTTCTTCTTGTTGTTGTTGTTATGTGCTGTCGAGTTGCTTGAGACTCATAGTGACCCTATGTACAACAGCCCTAAACCCTGCTCTATACTGTGCCAATCGCACTGCCTCCGACACACCCATCCCGATCACCCCAGTCACTAAATCAATCCACGTCATAGAGGGTCTTCCCCCTTGCGCCGTCCCTCCACCCTATGAAGCATGATGTCCCTCTCCAAGGACCTGTCTTTCCTTACAACATGCCCAAAGTATGTCAGATGAAGCCCTAGAATCCTTGCCTCCAAGGAGTATCCTGGCTTAACCCTCTCCAGGATAAATCTGTTTGTTTATTTGGCAGTCCATGGTACATTCAATACTCTTCTCCAGCACCACAGCTCAAAGGCATCAATTCTCCTTCTATCCTCCTTCGTCATTGTCCAACTCTCTGATGCTTAACAAGTGATTGAAAAGACCATGGCCTGTATCAGACACACCTTTGTCTCCAGAGACACAGCGTTGCTCTTGAGTACTTTTAAAAGGTCCCTAACAGCACACTTTCCCATCACAATACATTTTTTGATTTCCTGGCTGCTGGTGCCAAGAGTGTTGAGCTGAGCAAACTGAATCTGTGAACAATCTAAATCTCTTTGCCATCCATCCTGATGCTGCCAATTGGTCCAGTGGTTGAGAATCTTTGTCTTCTTCACATTGAGCCTCAGTCCATCCATACTGAAGGCTGCAGTCCTTGACCATCTGCAGCAAGTGCATGAGGT
>NW_006399998.1:1823716-1826611 GCF_000299155.1 Elephantulus edwardii | reverse complement strand
GTAAAAGTTGGTAGAAATCATCTATTTCTTCTTCTTTGGCTCTGGTTGTTGGTGCATATATCTGAATGATAGTGGTATTCACTGGACTTCCTTGTAAGCGTAGTTTACATCATTAAATACATAATGACTATGATTTGTCATAGAGAAGGAAATCTATACTCAGTTATGTGTAGTGACATTAATAGTTTATGACTGATACTTAACTCCAAAACTGTCATCTTTACTCATTTGAAGTTCTCATTAAATAGGAGAAATTTAATTATAGGAAGCAAATCAAGCAATAGTATATATTTACATAATACTATTTCTTCTGTTAGAACTTTACTATCTGGATATGTTATTTCTGATAAAATCATTTTTTAATCAAAGGGCAAAAGATTAATTAAAAACTAATTTTTAAAGGCCCAAATGAATTTCTATTCTCCTACTTCTGAGTCTTTGACCATTTCAATCTTCTCCTCCTTTTTCCTTTTTTTCTCTTATTTGTGTGTATGTGTACCATCAAATCAGATTTGACTGGTACAGGAGGAGATTGTTCCTCCTTCTCCAGCAAAGCAGCTGGTGGATTTGAACTACTCACCTCTGGGATTGCAGTGCAGCTTCTTGCCACTAGGCCACCAGAGCTGACCTCAGTAGTCTCTTTTAATGGTTCTAATGGCTCCCCATTGCCTGGAGACTGAATTCTTTGATTCTTTGTATGGCATCTGAGGTCTTCTACAGGTTGACTCCATAATAACTTGTAAAATTCTCTTAGCATATCTCAAGGCAGACACTCCATTTGGATCAAACTATTTCTATTTCCCTGAACTCACCATTAAAGTTCACATTTGCATGGCTTTCTCCAGTTTTATTCAGTTCACTTCTTCCCTTACTCATCTGTTTCCCCATTTCATTCCCATCTGAAATCCATTATAATTTCAGAGGCTGGTTTGTGTATTGGCTTATTTAGATTGCATTCCTCAAACTCTCATTCCAATTCAGTGCTGCTTCTTTTGAGTTTCCATAAGCTTTTCTCTTTTAAACAATTATTTTACGTTATATAAAATAATTTGTTTATATTGTGGTTCATTCATGTACATATTTTTGGCTCCTCCATCAAACTCTGCAAATATATTTTTCAAATTCAAAAGCACTAACTTCCCCACATCTTTATGTGGACAGTGTTTGGTGGAGCTCACAGATTCAAACAAGCTTGGGAGCAGGAATGGCATCCGCTTCCAAAATAGCTTGCCTCCAGAACCTCTATGAACTTGAAGAAGCAATGAAAGCTATACAAGTGTGAACTTGAAGAAGCAATGAAAGCTATACAAGTGTTCAGGTCTTTCATTCATAGGGTAGCTATGAGTCCTCTATGACTCGACAGCACTTAACAACAACAATCTTTTATTGGAGTCTTGAGTAGTACAATCAGTAAACATGCTCAACTACTCACTGAAAACTGAGAAGTTAGTGTAGGACCCAGGAGCTCTGGCAGCATCATCCACCGGGAGTTGCACTGTAAGCCCAAAGACAGACCCTTTCTAGCAATTTGAATCTTCCGGTGGTTCCCAGGAAAAAATATGCCCAACCTCTGAGTCCTATGAGATATAGAGTCTCTGAAAACTTGCTGAAGAGTTAGCTTTGAGTTGATTTTGACTCAATTGCAATTAGAGAGAGTATTTACCCAGAGATGCATAGAAAGAAAGATCTGGCAATCTATTTCCAAAAAATCTGGCATTTAAAATTCCATGAAACACAGTTTGCCTCTGACACAAATGAGTCAGAGTTGACTCAGTGTCAACTGTTTGCTTGTTTGTACTCTCCGTCATGAGTCAGAGTCCACTTGATGACAATGGGTGTCAGAGGAGACACATTCGCTCTGTGACTCCATGGTCTCTGGAAATCTTCCATTAGTGACTATCACATTCCATCCAGAAGCTGAATCATCATATGCATTGTTTCTTTGTATAATTATTTACGTTATTTCTTTGCTATTGAACTCTTAGTGTTCTTTTTTTATCACTATCTTATCCCTAACATGTTTTACATCATTTCTTTGTGTAATCTTTTCTGTAATTCCTCTGTCATTGAACATTTATTTTTATTATTATGAAAACCTATAATGTTGTTGTTACACTATTAAAATTCAACAGTAATAATATCATAAAATACCTATTTATGATACCTGCAAACCTATCAAAAATATTTGGAAATTATATGATTTCTTATTGTATCTATAATGGATCTTTATGCTTGCTTGTAGCTTACTCTTTTAGGTAGCCATTTGACCATAACATAACTGCTTTCTCACTATCTCTAATTACTTCTTTTGTTGTATACTCATACCATACATAGAATTTTTTATATTTCTTTTCTTTTTTAAAACTTAATAGTGATGTTGTAAAATGCATATGATTGTGTTTTTAGATGATATGAAGAATTACAGTTCAGATCCACACCTCACTCCATATACAAAAACCAATGCAAGGTGTATCATGGACCTAGGGCTAAAACCAAGGACTATAATATACTTCATTAAAGAAAAGCTTGGAAGAACCTTAGTAGTCATAATCCACAATATAAAGTCTTCCAAGGATCCTGAAAAATCTACAACCAGGAGAAGATAAAATAAATGAATGGGACCTTCTAAGAATCAAATCCCTATGCAAATCCAAAAAGTTCTCCAACAGGATAAAACAGGAAGCCACAGACAGGAAAAAAGTGTTTGGTAACTGACATCCAAGCAGGTATATGTACACCCATGTTTATTGTGGCTTTGTTCACAATAGCAAGGAGCTGGAAACAACCTAAGTGCCCATTAACAAATGAATGGATAGAGAAGCTGTGGTATATTCACACAATGGAATACTATGCCGCATTGAAAAACAAGGAACTCATACAATATTATTCAAAATG
>NW_006399998.1:1820184-1823381 GCF_000299155.1 Elephantulus edwardii | reverse complement strand
ATCGAAATCCAAAATCTCTGTAAATGTTCACTGAAATTAATTTTAAAAAAAGAATTACAGTTTAAAAATTCTGATGTTACTCATCTGAAGTGGCAAAAGATTTTCATATTTTCCCCATTCTTTTTCTGTTTACTTCACTTTTAACTATAAAGACAAGACCCTATGTCTTCCTATGTTCTCCCTTGTTGACTTCCTAGATGAATTTTTCTTGAAAAAGAGGTCAAATTAATGGGTCAAAAAGTTTCCATTATGTGCACTTACAGAAAACTATACCATTATTATTTTTTAAATTGAATTTCCAACTTGTCTTACTTCTTATTTACTCAGCAATATTTTACTTCTTCTGCTTAATTGTAGCTTACAAAGGATATAATTCAAAATGGAAAACGGCTGTTTCTGAGTCACTTATTTATTTATAGTCTTGTTGATTTGAATCTAGGCCATAGAGTATAGTTTTGTAGAGAAATCACTTTGTATTTCTTGAGAAAAATGTTTTGTTAAATGGTATTCAGATTGTTTTCAGAAAGTAAATACTATGGAAATAAAATTTTCTTTCCCCTGTAATATAATGTAATACATACCAGAGACCAAGCAACAAAGCATTCACAAAATGTTGAGCTGTGACTCTAAAATTCACAATGATATTTAGATCAACCAATTTGCCAGATTAGAAAGATAATGAAGGAGAAATACTAAGGAGAAAAATAAGAGAAGATTTACAAAGTAGTTGCATAATCTTAATATAAGGCAAACAAAAAAGTATTTAAAATTAACTAACCTTGGGCAACTGCCTCCAAGTCAATTTCCACTTACAGTGATTCTATAGGACAGAAGACCAAGTAGAAGTGTCTCTAAATGGGGTTGTTCCTTTTTGTTTTCATTCAAACTTCTTTATTTTTTTAATTTTTTTTAATTCAAGATTTTTGTAAATCTATAAAGAACCTGGATTTCCATTCATTCATTGTTGCATATTTTCCTCCCTGCCTGCCTCCTTCCCAATTAATTTTTTCTTTAGATAAAAAGCTATTTCATTGTTATACAGGCCCTCCCACAGACCAATTTATATACAGCTCTTATTCGGGACTCTTGTCACACCAGTAATACCTAATAATATATTCCTTTTATAGAGTTTTCTCCCTTGTCCGTTTCAATGCCATGTACATTATTTATCCCCTCTTTTCTTGTTTTCCTCCCAACCCTCCTGCCTGTCAATCCTGTTTTATAACAGTGGCATTATACATTATTTGTCTTTTTGTGACTCAGCATAATGTCCTCCAGGGTCGCCCATTTTGTTTAATATTTCATGAGGTCATTATTTTTCAGTGCTGAATAATATTCCATAGTGTGAATATACCACAGTTTCTCTATTCATTCATTTGTTGATGGACACATGGGTTGTTTCAAACTCTTTGATATTGTGAACAAATGGCAATAAGCATTGGTGTGCCTATATCTGCTTGGGTGGCAGTTCTGTTTTTTTTAAGGTATATTCCCAGTAGTGGAATTGCTGGATCAAATGGTATTTCTATTTCCAACTTTTTGAGGAAGTGCCATATTGCCTTCCATTAATGGTTGCCCCATTTTATACTCACACCAACAGTGAATAAGGGTTCCAGTTTATCCAATACCTCACCAGAATTTGTTGGGTTTTTGCTCTGTTGAATTTTGCTATTGTTGCTGAGGCGAGATGATATCTCATAGTTGTTTTGATTTGCATCTCTTTTAGAGCTAGGGATTTTGAACTTTTCTTCAGGTGTTTGTTCACCATCTAAATGTTCTTTGGTGAAGTGTTTGTTCGTATCCTGTGCCCATTTTGCAATTGGGTTGTTTACCTTTATCTTATTGTGGTTCTCTAGTACTTTATAAATTACAGATATAAGTCCCTTGTCAGACATGTCATTACCAAATATTTTTACCACTCTGTGGCTTCCCTTTTAACTCTGTTGGAGAAGTTTTTGGATGTGCATAGGGATTTTAATCTTAGAAGATCCCATTCATCTATTTTATCCTGTCCTGGTAATAGATTTTTCAGGATGCTTGGAAGACTGTTCATGTTGTGGATTAGGGCTTTTAGAATTCTTCCAAGCTTTTCTCTAATGCAGTTTATAGTCCTTGGTTTTAGACTTAGGCCCTTGATCCACTTTGAGTTGGTTTTTGTGTATGGTGTGAGGTGTGGGTCTTGTTTCAGATTTCTGCAGATGGTTTTCCAATTTTGCCAACACCAGTTGTTTAAAAGGCTGTTATTTCCCCACCTAATTGATTTCATCTCTTTGTCAAAAATCAGTTGATCATAGGTAGATGGGCTCAATTCTGGATTCTAAATTCTATTCCTTAGATCTATGTGTCTGTAATTGTACCAGTACCACGTAGTCTTGACCACCACTATAGTAGGATTTGAAATCAGAGGGTGAGATGCCTCCTACCTTGTTTCTCTTTTTAAGGAGTTCTTTGCTTATGTAGGGTCTCTTTCTATTCCAAATGAAATTAGAAATTGCCTTTTCCATCTCTTTGAAAAATGGTATTGGTATTTGTATTGGCATTGCATTGAACTGGTAGATTGCATTTGGTAGAATTATCATTTTCACAATATTGAGTCTTCCTTTCGAAGAGCATGATATATATTTCCATTTCTCCAGGTCTCTTTTAGTTTCTTCTTTTTTTTGTGAGAAAAATTTCTATTTAGACTTAGCCTGCTGGACTCAGTTTAGATGATCCCAATTTTGTTGGCAACATCCAAAGCATCAGAATCAGGAGCAAGTCAAACATATGCCTTCTTCTCTCCATCAGGCCTAATAAAAGTGTTGACCCTAGCTACATCAATGTCATAGAGCTTCTTTGCAGCTTGTTTAATTTGGTGCTTGTCAGCCTTGACATCCACAATGAACACAAGTGTATTGTTATCTTCTATCTTCTATCTTCTTCATAGCTGACTCAGTGGTCAGGGGAAATTTGATGATGGCATAGTGGTCAAGCTTGTTTCTCCTGGGGGCGCTCTTCCGGGAGTATTTGGGCTGCCTTCTTCGGAGTCTCAGCATCTTAGGCCACCGGAAGGTGGATGACATGCGGATCTTCTTCTTTTTTTTTTTTTTTTTTTTTTTTTTTGGACTGCCTTCTTGGCCTTTAATGCCTTTGCATTGGCTTCAGTTTTGGGAGGGGCAGGGGCTTCCTTCTTCGCTTTCGGTGCCATCTTCAAAAAA
>NW_006399998.1:1815100-1820084 GCF_000299155.1 Elephantulus edwardii | reverse complement strand
GACGTGGGGATCTTTTTTTTTTTTTTTGGCTGTGGACGCCCTTCAGGACTGCCTTCTTGGCCTTTAATGCCTTTGCATTGGCTTCAGTTTTGGGAGGGGCAGGGGCTTCCTTCTTCGCTTTCGGTGCCATCTTCAAAAAAGGCTCTTTTTGTTTCTTGTAGTAATGTTTTGCAATTTTCCTTGAATAGATCCTTTATGTTTCTAGTTAGATTTACTCGCATGTGTCTAATCTCGTGGCTAGCGACTGTGATAAGTATTGTTTTTCTTAGTTCCAGTTCTATAGTCTCTTTGTCACTGTAGAGAAATCCAATTGGTTTTTGTATATTGATCTTGTATCCTGTCACTTTGCTGAACTGTTTTCCTGTTGAGTCTTTAGGGTTTTCCAAGTATACTATCATATTATCTGCCTATACTTTCCCTTTGCCAATTTGGATACCTCTTGTTTCCTTCTCTTGTTTTATTGCTATCGCTAAGCCTTCTAATACAATATTGAATAGGAGAGGTGATAGTGGGCATGCTTGCCTAGTTCCAGTTCTCAAAGGGAATGCCTTTAACTTCTCTCCACTGAGAATAATGTTGGCTCTTGGGTTTGAGTATATACTTTTTACTATGTTGAGGAAATTCCCTTCTATTCCTGTTTTGTAGAGTGTTTTAATCAGAAAAGGATGTTGGATTTTATCAAAGGCCTTTTTTGCATCAATTGACAGGATCGTGTGGTTCCTGCTCTTTGTTTTGTTAACACTGATTGTTCTTATGTTAAACCATCCTCACATACCTGTTATGAATCGCACTTGGTCATGGTGAATTTTTTTTATGTATTGTTGGATTCTATTTGGCAGGATTTTATTCAGGATTTTTGTATCTATGTTCATGAGAGATATTGGCCTATAGTTTTCTATTTTGGTGGTGTCTTTACCTGACTTTGGTATCAAGGATATGTTTACTTCAATATTCTTCTACTTCCTGAAATAGTTTATGTAGAATTGGTAATAGAACTTCTCCGAATATTTGATAAAATTCACTTGTAAAACCATCTGGTCCGGGGCTTTTTTTGCCTCGAAGTTGTTTTATTACCTTTTCAAGTTCTTCTTTTGTAAAGAGTCTGTTCGAGTGTTCAATTTTGATTTGTGTTAGTTTTGGTAGGTTGTGATTTTCTAACTGTCCATTTCCTCTAGGTTTTCGTATTTGTTTGAGTATGTTGTTGCTGTTGTTATGTGCCATTGAGTCACTGGCAACTCATAGCAATATTATGTACAAGAGTCCTAAATCCTGCTCTATCTTGTGACAATCTCACTGTCTCCGACACACCTTCTCCCACTACTGCAATCAGTGAATCAGTCCATCTCATCGAGGGACTTCCTCTCCTGTGCTATCCCTCCACTCTCCCAAACATGATGTTCCTCTCCAAGCATTCCTTGCCACATGCCTAAAGTGTGTCAGACAAAGCTTCAGAATTCTTGACTCTAAGGAGCAGCCCAACTTTATCCTCTCCAGGACACCTGTTTGTTCTCTTAGCAGTCCATGGTATAGTCAACACTCCTCTCTAACACCACAGCTCAAAGGCATGATTTCTCTTTCTATCATCCCTAGTCACTGCCCAGCTCTCCAATGCACAATTGTTTGAATATAATTTTTCATAATATTCCGTTGTTCACCTTTTATTTTAGTTGGTTCCATTGTGACATTGCCCATTTCATCTCTTATTTGGATTATTTGTGTCTTTCCTTTCTTTTCTTTTATTAGTTTTGCTAATGGTTTCCCAATTTTATTGACCTTTTCAAAGAACCCACTCCTGCTTTTATTTATGGTTATGGTTTATGGTTATGGTTCCATTTGTTTTTTCTGTTTTCTATTTCATTTATTTCTGATCTAATTTTTATAATTCCAGGTTTTTTGGGGGTTTTTTTTATGTCAGGTTTGTTGGAGCAAATAGCAATGTGGCAATATTAATTTCTGATAAAATACATTTCATTGCAAAACTATCATAAAGGACAATGAAGGTCTATACATAAGAGATCAGTAGAACAAGAAGATATGACGATAATAAGTATCTATGCACCAAATGGATGACCTGCAAAATATATGAAACAAACGTTAACAAAATTTAAAAAAGGAAATAGACAACACTACTATAGTAGTTGGAGACTTCAACATACCACTCTCAAGAAAAGATAGAACTTCCAGGAAAAAACTCAACAAAGATACTAAAAAATTGAACCACACAATAAACCAACTTTATCTCATAAATATTTATAGGCTAATTCACCCTAAAAAAGCACAGTAAACTTTCTTCTCTAATGTGTATGGAAATAGATCACATTTTAGGACACAAGGCAAGCATCAATAAATTCAAAAGCATAGAAATAATACAAAGCTTCTTCTCAGACCATAATTGTACAAAATTAGAAATAAATAACAAGAGAATAAAGAAAAAAAAACCCTCCATATATTTGGAGACTGAACAACACCTTGCTTGAGCATGAGTGAGTAATAGAAGAAATAAAAAGTGAACTAAAAAGTTTCTGGAAACAGATGACAACAAAAACACAACTTACCAAAGCATCTGGGAACAACCAAAGCAGTAATTAGAGGTCAATTTATAGCAATAAGCAAACACATTAAAAGACAGGAAATAATGACCATTGACTCTCTAACCTAACATTTAAATGGTTTTTAAAGTTCTAAGTCTTTATGGAAGAAAATTGTCACAATTTTCTACCACAGAACAGCTGATGGGTTCAAACCATCAACAGATCCATTCATGGCTGAGCACTTTAACCACTGTCCCACTATTATTGTTATTGTTGTTATATGTTGTCAAGTTAACTACAGTTCACAGACACTCTATGATACGGTTCCTCAAAAAAGGTTAACAAAAGAAACAAAAGTGTTTGTGGCCTTTAAAAGCAAAAGGAGTCTTTGTCTCAATGATTTTAGTTAGAAAGTCCTCAGAAGGCTATTGCACAAGGAAAATATTACATATATGTCTTTTAAAAAACATGCTAACAGAAAAAAGAAATAGTGAATGTTTCTTAGCTAGTGTGCTAACTAGAGGCTACTGAAACATCATCTAAGCCAATAAAGATCTATGGTACGCTAAATATATTCAATCCTTGTGGGGAAACAGTTCTAAGCTAGCAAGTATCCACAAGAGTTAACCATTAGTGAAACAAATATCTTATTGTACCTGGATTCTTTCATTTCTTTGTATTTTACTCCAACTTGGGTTCTGGTTGTGTTTTTTTGTTTTAAAGATGATAAAGTAGCAATGTTAGCAAATGCAGTTTTGTTAGTTTATTAAAAAATAACTCTGTAGTATAGATAATCAATAATTCATAAAAGTAAATGCAGTGATTATTGTCTTAACCAACTAATTACACTTGCCTAGAGAAAGTCTGTCTGTCTGTTAGGAGCATGCATTTAGAACCTGGCAAAGCCATCAGCATGATGCCAGCTTATGAAATTCTTGCTTGGCAATATCCACCAGATTGCTGGTTATGCTCACTGGAGAAACTGTTGATGTTAAAAATTTCCATAAAGTACTTGCTTCAAGTGAGTGTTATTTGTGATCAATTTTCACAAGAAAGGATATTATCTGCCTCCTGAAGAATGTGTGCATGTGCACATCAGCTCAAAAACCTTCTCTTTCACAAAGGAATGAAATCGGCGCTAGATTCCCAACCAGGAGATTTACAAAATCCAGCATGGTGGTCATTTGGTAACCAGAGGAGAGGCATCTTTGTTACTCTCTTAGACATATGTCTCACGACACCAACTTGGCATCATAGTTACTATGAAGTTTCTTTTTCATGACTTGGGCTGCTTTGCAGTGCCATATCTCTTAATACACACTGAATTCCTATTCAAGTGAAGAATACTTTTGTCTACCACTGAAGTTTATCATCATTCTGTTTATCATAATAAAGTCAATGGGAGCTCCAAGCATGCACGGAATGAAGCAGCCAGTACAATCAAGCCCTAAATGTGAGGAGTCTGGAGAGGGGCCAAGGATTAACTGGCGTGCACACTGAATTGCCATCTTGCCTTTACAGCTGGTCCTCTCTAATCAAGTGGGAGACCACAGAGGACACAATGCAAAAATAGTCCCTCTGCATCAGATCTAGTCCCTGGACCAGCAGTAGACTATAGAGTCCACTAGCTGGCAAGTTGCCATTGTGTCATTGGGACTACTTCTGTGCACCCTTTATGAGATTAATTAGTTTACAACAAAATAAAAGCAGAACAGAATTATCTTAGCAAAAAAATGTGTTAAGTTCAGTAAGTCAAAAGGACACAGTGACTGAGTAGATTCGTAGCAGTATTATATCATGACAGCCGTGGTGACCACAACAAACACTCATTTTCTGAAGGGCAAGGTAAGATTGTCTCAAGGTCTTATCCACACTAACTGCATTACCGAGGCACAGGGAATACAATCAGATCTCTTCCCTTCTTAATGTAGATGTTGTCTTTTTAAAGCAAGCTTGATTATATTCTGAATAGGTCAGCCTATGGGCCTGACATTTCTTCTCAGTTTCCTGTGACCTTTTAATAAGAATGACTCAGTTTTACATTGCAGAAAATGGAACTGTCCCTTTTCAATCAGTGACTTTGAGAAGCCCAGTTTGAACAGATCACATTTTCTGTGCTGCTTTGTTACTCATAGGACGACAAAGTAAACTAAATCCTCTCTTTTTAAAAAATATGTTTCCTGTTTGGCTTTAATTTTTCCTTCTGCTGCTCATTCACAGACATTTGTAAACAGCTAAGCAAATGTGTAGTCACATTTGTTCAGGAAAATTAATGAATTAATAAAGTCTCTGTTGAACAAATCTAACTTTCATAATGTATGCTTAAACAGATGTCATTGCTGAATTGTATTGCAAAAAATTACTAACACTGGCCTTCCACAGTTACAGAGAGCCAATTATCAACAGTAATCCAAAGATCCTCTGGAAGGTCACCTATGAAGCAGTTCCATCTC
>NW_006399998.1:1812159-1814966 GCF_000299155.1 Elephantulus edwardii | reverse complement strand
AAAGAAAGAAAGAAAGAAAGAAAGAAAGAAAGAAAGAAAGAAAGAAAGAAAGAAAGAAAGAAAGAAAGAAAGAAAGAAAGGATATTATTTACCCAAGAATCTATGTTCCACAATTGGTCAACATCTGACCAAGGTGGCAAGAGATGAAGGTAGCCATGAGAGAAAAGATATGCACAAAGACTCCAGGTGCAAAATAAAGGCCAGTAAAAGTGAGATACCCTACAGGAGAGATGGGAAGAGGGACATGAGCTTGAGGAGGTGGGCTGGGACCTCTGCCACCAGGACAAAGAGTGCACACTTTGTTCTAAGCAATATATTGATGAGATATATTTTACGTTTTTATAAAGGTGTTATTTCCCCCCCTACTTCCTAGGGTATTGATACCAATTTATTACTCAAATTTGAAGTTAGTGTCTAGAAGAGAAAAGGAGTCAGGGGCACTGAGCTGCCAGGTGGGGCAGTGAGAATGAGAAAAGCAGAGGCAATTTAGTAAACAGATAAATTGAGTGAATGCAGGGAAAGAAATATTGCTGCTAATCCTCATGTCTTGGGCTACTTTCATTTATTATTTTTTTAATCCAGTAAAATTTAATGTCTACAAAGTACTTTTTAATAAAATTTTATACTAGTTTATTACAAAATTCTAATACATTGTTTTCCAGATCAGATCCTTCCAATGTCCCTCACCCCCAACCCATAAAATTATACAATCCCATGATTAATTTCCAAACCCACTTCCTCACCCCCATTCTACAATAATGGTTTTATGCAAGATTTTTTCTTGTTGGACTGAGATAGTTCACTCTGCATCATGCTCTCTTGTCTCTTTCAAGTTAGGTTATTATTTACAAAATTACTACTCTTGCATGCTGTGTAGTATTCCATTGTATGAAAGTACCATAATTTCTCAACCCATTCTATTGTGGTTGGACATCTGAGCTGTTCCCATGTTCTTGCGATGGTGAAGAACACTGTTATGAACATTGGTGTACAAGTCTCCATTTGTGCCTCAGTTTCCATTTTCTCAGGGTATATTCCAGGGAGTGGAATAGCTGGGTCAGATGAAATTTCTATGTTCAGATATTTGTTAATGTGGTGAATTACATTGATTGTTTTTCTTATGTTGAACTATTCTTGCATACCTGTTATGAAAACCACTTGGTCATGGTGAATGATTATTGTTTTATGTATCGTTGGATACTATTTGCCAGTATTTTATTCAGGATTTTTGCATCTATGTTCATGAGAGATATTGGTCTACAGTTTTCTATTTTGGTGGTATCTCTACCTGGTTTTTGATAGCAATAAAACCCTGCCTTTCAATAATCACTCTGAATGTGAATGGTTTCAATGTACCACTGAAGAAAAGAAGAGTCGTAGACTGGATAAAAACAAACAAACAAACACCCAAATCTATCAATATGCTGTCTACAAGAGACATACCTGAAAAATGAAGATAAAGAGAGACTAAAATAAAAGGATGGGAAAAATATACTCAGCAAATGGCAACCAGAAAAAAGCTGGAGTAGCAATATTAACAAAGTAAAGAACAAGAATCACCGCAGTGGTGGTCGAGAAAGTGTGGTACTGGTACAATGAGAGACACAGATCAATGGAGTGGAATTGAGAATCCAGAAATCAGCCCATCTGCCTATGATCAACTGATTTTTGACAAGGAGATGAAATCAGTTAAATAAGAAACAACAGCCTTTTGAACAAATAGTGCTGGCAAAATTGGAAAACTATCTGCAGAAAACTCAAGCAAGATCTACACCTCACTCTATACACAAAAACCAATTCAAAATGGATTATGGACCTAAGACTAAAACAAAGGACTATAAACTTCATTAAAGAAGAGCTTGAAATAACTACAGAAGTCCTAATCCACAATATAAACAATCTTCTAATCCTCCTGGAAAATTTACAACCACTAGAGGATAAATAGATGATTGGGGCTGTCTAAGAGTCAAATGTCTTTGCACATCCAAAATCTTCTCAAACAGTGTAAAAAAGGAAGCCACAGATTAGAAAAAAAATATGTGGTAATGACATGTCAGATAAGGGACTTATATTTAGAATTAATAAAATACTCGAGCAACACAACAAGATAAAGGTAAATAACCCAATTGAAAAATGGGCACAGGATATGAACAGACACTTCACCAAAGAAGACATTCAGATGACAAACAAATACATGAATAAATGTTCAAAAGCCCTAGCTCTAAGAGAAATGCAAATCAAAACAACTATGAGATATCATCTCACCCAGTAAGAATAGCAAAATTTAGCAGAACAGCAAACATCAAATACTGATGAGGTTGTGGAGAAACTGGAATACTTACTCACTGTTGGTGGGAGTGTAAAATGGTGCAACCAGTATGGTAGGCTGTACGACACTTTCTCAAAAAGTTGCAAATAGAGATACCATTTGGCCCAGCAATTCCACTACTAGGAATTTACCCTAAAGAAACCATAACTGCCACCCAAGTCAATATATGCACACCCATGTGTATTACAGCTTTGTTCATAAAAGCAAAGAGCTGGAAACCACCCTAGTGCCCATCAACAAATGAAAGGATAGAGATATGGTATATTTACACATGGAAAAACAATGAATTCATGAAATATTATGCAAAATGGGTGACCCTGGAGGACACTATGCTGAGTAAAATATCTCAGTTACAAAAGGACAAATATTGCATAGGGTCACTGTTGTAAAATGGGACTGGGCTGAGGGAAGAGAGAAAAGGAGGGGAGGAATGATGTATATTGCATTGAAGTAGTTGAGGGAGAGAACTGTTTAAAAG
>NW_006399998.1:1807266-1811874 GCF_000299155.1 Elephantulus edwardii | reverse complement strand
CCCTTCCTGGTACACAATCCCCCCGCACCCCTCCCACAACCCCAAGTACATTCCAGTCTCTTTCATTAAAATTAATTTTTAAAAAGAATATTTACACAAAATATAAAAAAACCCACCAGACTTTTCTGAGACTATATTAATAAATGTTTGTTCCCAGTCAGTAGATTTCCATTTCACTGTGTTGGAAAAAGTTTTTGATATGCACAGGGATTTAATCTTTAGAAGGTCCTATTCATAAATTTTATCCTCTTTAGATTGTACATTTCTGGCTGTATTTGGCATTCCCTTTATACTGTAGACTAGGGCTACTAAGCTTGATCCCAGTTTGTCTTTTATGAACTTAATGGTTTTGGGCTTTACTCCCAGGTCTCTGATTCACCTTGAGTTGATTTTTGTGTATGGTTTGAGATAGAAAGTACTTTTTATTCATGAATAAAATAACAGAATACCAGAAATGGAATGAATGAAATACTCACAACTTTCTTGGATTAAGTTAAAATATCATCCATAAACAAAAATACAAGAAGCATTTAACTTATTTCTACAACAAAAATAGAGAAGAGGGACAATGAAAGAGGAAGGAGTAAGGGAGGAAAGGAGAGAGGGAGAGAGGAAGAAGAGGAGAGAGAGGGTTAAAGGAAGGGAAAAGATAGAGACAATGGGATAAAACAAGGGAGGAAGTGAGAGGAGGAAGGAGAGGGAGAATGGAAGGGACTCAAAACTGTTCGGGGCTAATGTTTTGTGTGCTAGTCCTAGATATATTTGGCGGTTTGTTTGGGGTTTTTTTATTTGTTTTGTGGGTTTTTTATCTTTTATCTTCAATCAGCAGCTTGTCTGAAAGTATGAAAATATTTCCTCAGACTTATATCTATTGATTAAGGACCAAAGAGGTAGCACGAAAAGAGTTAGATGCCACACACAAGGACCAGAAAAGTGGGGGAGGGGTTTAGTTATTAGATATACCTGGAAATAGAGAAAGCACAAATCAACTATTTACTGTCTCCAGGATGTGACTCACTATTTCCACTATCATCTGCTCTCTGCCCTGCCCTGGGCATTTCCTAGCAAACCACTGCCAAAATCCTCTCTTCTGTGAAATTAGGTGAGGACTCACCTTTTCCATGGATCCTTTCCAGAAGGATAGAAACATCCACCAGCCTTCACCAGAATTACAGAAGTGCCCACCTGGATATTAAACACTTATGGAGGAATCTGCCATTCTACTCCATCTTCATAAATGCTTATCATTTCTCCATGCTCAGTTGGAAGCATGCACGTATTTCTAGAAATTTTCACTCTAGTTTACCCTGAAAGTGATACTAAATATGGTACTAAAAAGTGGGGTCAAACTTTAGAAGAGTCTTTGAAAATGTCATCTAAACGCAAAGGTTTCAAAGGAGAGTCTCCCTAGACTATATCCCCTACTCTTCAAACTAATGAAAACAAGCTAGTAAGAACTTTCAATCACTTCCTTGTATTAAACCAGTAATGTTCAAAGTGTCTTACAAGTGACAACATTTCCTTTCAAATAATCTCTAAAAAGTAACAACTGTGGTCAAATCTATTTGAGACTTCCTGATAGCTTTCTCCTATGGACATTAGCAAAACAGATTAACACATTAAAGACTGTGAATCCTGTCAAACTTCAACTAGTCAACTGACTGTCTCCACATTTTTTTGACCACCACTATTGCTTCTCTTCAATCATTTACTAGTTCTGCAAAGTAGCATTTTGGAAAATGTAAAGCTAAGGTATTTCCTACGCAGAACTGAGGTGGAGAAAGGGCAGGGGATATAACAAGTATCTGAGTGGTGTAACCAACAGATAATCTCACGTCACATTGTCCTTTTTTTCAAATATAGTAACTGAATAGGGTTTAGAAGAAAGTTATATTCCTGACTTTGGATCACTTAGCAGAGCAAATCCACAGGGTGAGTCAGCCCTAGAGAGTGACAGAGAACCCCCAACACACAGATGAATTTGTTCTACATGAAGTATCCGGCCTTCTCCAAGTGCACTCTAATCCTTCAAAGTTGGATTTTTCTTAAGAAGTGAGCTGCAGATCAAGAAAATTAATCTGCTGTGGAGGTGGCAGTATGCTGGAGTGGAAAGCAAAGGTCCATTGCATCACGCAGAGTTGGGTTAAAATTCTAGCCTTTTTGCTTTCCAGGAGTACAACCGGCCCTCATTTAAAAATAAGGTCACTACTACTAACATAGGTTACTGAAAGCATAAAATTAGCTAGTGTGATAGTAATATTCCTGAAAAATTGTTAATTGCCACCCAGTGGACCACCAAACCATGGCAACCTCATTGTACAAGGGGATCAAATGGTTGTGTTTTTCACTGATTGATTTTTGGAGATAGACTGATTTTTCTTTCTAGTCCATCTTAGTCTGGAAGCTGCTCTGAGCATCATAGCAACCACACAAGCTTCTACTGGCCTACACGTGGTATGTACATGGGAGGAACACATTGGCTGGTTTGATTTTAGATTTTGGTGGATTTGTGTTTTTTTTTTTTATTTTAGTGAAGAAGATTCACAAAGAAAATTATTTTCATTTAGTAATGAATATTTTCCTCCTTCCACTCTCCCCAATCAAATTATCTTTTTAATGCTTGTCCTGTTTCACACTTTTAATTTTCGTGTATCATAAATTCTATTTGTTCATTCTTTTCCAATTGTTCTTTCTTTCACTCATTCCATTGCAGTGTTCATTATCTATTCTTTCTTTGTCCACTCTACCCCCTCCTAGATTCTAATATTACAACAGTGGGCTTATGCAGTATTTTTCCTTTTGTAACTGAGATAGTTCACTCAGCATAATATCTTCCAGATTTATCCATGTGGTATAGGTTCTACAGGTTCATTGTTTTTCAAGGCTGCATAATAGTCCATTGTGTGAATATACCATAGTCTTACTATTCATTCAGTTGTTTATGGTCACTTGGGCTACTTCCATCTCTTTGCTGTTGTGAATAATGCTACAATAAAAATAAAAAGGAAAATCACAGAGTCAAAAATATTTGGCAACTATAGATTAAAGACTGTGACTCATTGATAAATTTTCTAGAATATTCCAACACATAAATAAGAAAAAGTAAAACAACTCAATCACAAAGTGGGAGAAGATAAGAGTAGAACTTTCACCAAAGCAGAAGGTCAGATGACCTACAATCACATGGGGGGAAATGCTTAAAAGCACTAGTCATTAGAAAGATGCAAATCAAAGCAACAATGAAATATCATCTCAGCTCTGTAGTAATAGCAGTATTAAACAGGACAGCAAATAACGTATGCCAGTAAAAATGCGAAGAGATGGGAACACTTATTCGCTGCTAGTGGGAGTATAAAATGGTACACGTGGAGGGCAGTCTGTTACTTCCTTAAAAAGTTGGAAATAGAAATACATTTTACTGATATTCCACTACCGGGAATATATCCCAAAGAAATAAGAGCTGTGACACAAACAGATGTTTGTGCACATTGGCTGAAATGTTAATCTGGGTCTCCTGCATGGCAAATGACAAGTATACACTTGAAACACCAATGTCAAATTGCCAGACAAGTACAATATATAGAATTTACACAGAAGAAACTGTATAAATGGAACTAAAATACCTTTTAGTAGGGTCTTCATAGTTAAGCAAGTTCATCCCTTTTGATTTTCTGACTCCAGCTCTTTGCACATTTCATTATTATACTTCGCTTTGTCTTCCCAAGCTGCCCTTTGAAATCTTCTGCTCATTAACATCTGATTTCTACCCTGTACTTTGGTTTCTAGCATTCTAGTGCAACAATCAGAATCTCTTCTGACATCCATCATGGTCTTTTCTTCCTCCTCTGTCTTTGTAACGATCCATTCCATTCTTCCTGTATGATATTCTGAATATCCTCCCACAGCTTATCTGTTATTTGTTCATTAGTGTTTGAGGCCCATAATCTGTTCCTGAAATAGTTTTAAAATTCAGGTGGGATAGACTCAAGATCAAATTTTGTTTCTTGTGCATTGTCCTAATTTTATTTAGCTTCAGTTTGAACTTGCATATGAGTAGTTGATGTTCTGCGCCACAGTCAGCACTGGCCTAGTTTTCACAGCTAACATTGAGCTTGTCCAATGATTCTTTCCACAGATGCAAATAACCCGATTCCTGTGTAGTCCAACAGGTGCAGTCCATGTGTCCAGCCACCAATTATGTTTTTTTTAATAAAAGGTATTTGTAATAAATAAATCATAGATTATACAAAATTGCCTTCTTTTGTGCCATTTCCTTCAAAGCGGCCTCAACTTCTTCATTCATCACCATAGGATCTTGCTCATATGTTGTTTCATGAAATTTTTCTATGTCTTCCAATTTCTTTCGATACAGTGACTCAGTATATTCTTTCTATCTTCTTTTAATACTTCCTGGATCATTTGACATTCTGCCGAAAGCATCCTTGATTACAGTAACTCGAGGTTTGAATTTGTTCTTTAGTTCCTTGAGCTTAAGATATGCTGAGCGAATTTGGCCCTTTTGATTTTCTGACTCCAACTCCTTGCACATTTCATTGTAATATTTTGCTTTGTCATCCCGTGCTGCCTTTTGAAATCTTCTATTCAACT
>NW_006399998.1:1799655-1805616 GCF_000299155.1 Elephantulus edwardii | reverse complement strand
CATACTTTGGACATGTTGTGAGGAGAGACCGGTCCTTAGAGAGGGACATCATGCTTGGGAGGGTGGAGGGACAGCGCAAGAGAGGAAGGGCCTCTATGAGGTGGATTGATTCAGTGACTGGGATAATTGGGGTGGGGGTGTCGGAGACAGTGCAATTGGCACAGGACAGAGTGGAGTTTAGGGTTGTTGTACATAGGGTTGCTATGAGTCACAAGCTACTCGACGGCACATAACAACAACATACAAAATTGTATAATTTTGTATGCATATGAACATTATTCTGTCACTCACAACATTGTATTTTAGGATGGATCTAGATGGTCATTTTTTACTGTGAATGTGACCCCATTTTCCCTCACCCTTTCATTTCCAACATAGTAGATAATATGATTGTCTGATTCTAAATGGTTCATGCCAATCCATCTCAGCTTGCCAATGTCTACTATGTCAATATTTATACATTCCCTTTCTTTCTTAACAATGTCCAATTTTCTTACATTCATTTTTCTCACAGTCCTAATTCCAATCACTAGTGCCTGATTGCAACTGTTTCTCTTCATTTGTGTTTCCCAATATAAGGGCTCAGCTTCCCGTGCCATAGATCCAGGCCACAGTCTTCTCAATTACTTGCTATGCATCTGAGAGCTGGAGAATAACTAAGGATGACTGACGAAGAATTGATGCTTTTGAGTTGTGGTCCTTGAGAAAAGTGTTGAATATACCATGAACCAGAAAAAAACCCCAAACAGGCAGGTCCTGGAAGAGGTGAAACCAAGTTTTTCCTTGGAGGCAAGATGAAACTCCATCTCACAAACTTTGGGCCTGTTGCCAGGAGGGAGCAATCCTTGGAGAAGAGGATCATGCTTGGAATGGTGGAGAGTCAGCACAGGAAAGGAAGACTCTGGATGAGATGGACTGACACAATAACTGGGGTAATGAGGGTAGGAGTGTCAGAGATAGTGAGAATGGCTATGGACAGAACAGGGATCAGAGCTATTTTTCATAGGGTCTCTAAGAGTCACAGACAACTTGAAGGCACATAACTACAAGTTATATAATTGTCATTTCTGTACATTTATAGAGTTTAGAGAGTTCCTAGAGTTTCCAGAGGCATCTAGTTTAGGAAGTGGATACCACTCCTGCTTGGCAATATGAATCAATCTGGAAGCTCATCCAAACATTGTACATAATGGGTAACCATTATGGTATTTGACATGACTATGGAACAGTGTTTAGCATCACAACAACTCCAAGTTGATCAGTACAGCAAATAGACAAATGATTGCTGTGTCTTTTAAAGACTATTCAATTTAAAATTAACAAGCATGACCAGTGGGCCACAGGATTTTAAAGCCATGCCCTCTAGCAGGCCTCCACCCTTAGTCTAAGGTCCAAGGGCCACCCCTTTTTGGGGGCAGGGAAAAAATAGAGACACACAACAAACACAATCCCAGAAACTTCTCTTACATTACCACCATCAAGATGAGACCGCCTTGGAGATGCCAGCCAACCACATACTCTCATAGTGAAGGGGAACTCTAAGGCCCCAGGCCCCACGCCAGCCCACAGACCCATCACCTCATTATGGATTTTAAAGCCACACCTTCTAGCAGGCTTCTACCCTTAGTCTAAGGCTCATGGGCCACCTGCTTTTTGTTGGGGGCAGAAAGAACAGTAAGTAAACCACAACAAAAACTACCCCAGAAACCTCCCTAACATAACTGCCATCAAGACAAGACAACCATGGAGATGCCAGCTAGCCGCCAACTCCTAGAGTAGAAGAAGACTCTAAGGCACCTTAGAACAAACAAACAAACAAAAAAGTGGGACCAAAAAAATCCCAAAAAACAAAAAGAAAGACAAACCACAACCCATAAGTAGTACAAATTGAAATTAAATAACCTTGTATGTACGTTAACCTACCCACTTATAGAGAACTCTCTTGTTTTAAGTGCCATGAAGTTGTACTAGCAATCCAAAGGTCCGCAGTTCCAATTCACCAGCTGCTCTGTGGGAGAGAGATGGGCAGTCTCCTCCCATGAGATTTACAGCCTCTGCAAACCCATTGGAGGGTCAGCTAGGTGATGGTTGTGACTTGATGGTTCATAGTAACAACAAACAATATTTATATATACATAAATGAAAACCCTGTAAATAGTTGAATTCAAATGTAGTTACTAAATAAAAAAAATATGGAGAAAACTATTCACAACAAGATTCAACTATTTGCCACCTAAAACAAACATACTAAATATAAAAAATAAGTGAGTTAAACATAATCTAAAAGAATGAAGAAAATGTACAATAAAAAAAGGAATCAAAAGAAGACTGGACCATTGCAAGAACATGGGAACAGGCCAGATACCCAACCACAAATAAAAGGATTGAGAAATTATGGTACGTTCACACAATGGAATACCATGCAGCACACAGGAGCAATGATTTTATAAGTTACCACCTAACTTGGGAGGGACTGGAGAGCATTATGCTGAGTGCACTAACTCAGTCCTACAAGGACAAATACTGTATAAAATCATTATTGTAGAATGAGTATGAGGATCCAAAGGAGAGGGAGTTGGAAGCAGAGGGGTGGGGATGCGGAGGTTGTTAATCATAGGGTTTCACAATTCAATGGGAGCGATGAAGGAAATGGGAAGGATCTTTTGTGAAAAACAATGTATTCAAATTGGAAATAAATCAGCACAAAACTTTTAGAAAAGAAGGCTAGCACAGCTATTTGATATTTGCTGTCTTTAGGTGTCATCAGGTAGACTACGACTAACAGTTATCTTATGAACAAAGAAGCTGAACTTTGTCCTAACTTGTCCCATCCTCATTAGCCCTAATCTACTGGTGCCCATTTCTGCAGTTACTGTCTTGTTTAGATCTTCTTCTCTTGTGCTGACCCTCCACCTTTCCAAACATAATGCTTATTTTTCTGGCTTCTCTTTTCCATCTTTTCTTCTAAGGAGTTCTACAGTTGTACTTTCTCCAAGAAATATTTGTTTGTTCTCTTTTTGTTTTTAGGTGCAGTCCAGTCAATTATGACCCATAGTGATCCTATGAACAACAGACCTGAACTCTGTCCTATCCTGTGACATCTTTACACTTTCCAACACACCAAAGCCCAACGAGAGAGTCACTGTGTCTATTAATCTGGTTGAGAGTCTTCCCCTCCTTCATCAACCTTCTACCTTTCCAAACATTATGTCCCTCTCCAAGGAATCACCCCTTCTAACAACACATCCAAAGGACATGAGGGGAAGAACCCTCATTACCCTTGCCTCCAAAGAATCTTTTGGCTGCACTCTCTCCAAGACACATTTGTTTGTCCCTTTGGCCAGCCAGGGGATGTTCAGAACTCTTCTCCAACACCACAAGTCAAAGGCACTTATTCTTCTGTCATCCTTATTAATTGTCTAACTTTCAAATATGTATATTTTCAGAGATAAGTAGAGGATCATTATATAATGATAAAGGAGCCCACTTATCAATGACCTATAAAACTAAGCATCTACACATTTAATAACACTGCTTTAAAGTACATGAAGAACAAAATAAAATGCTGACAGACCTTCAAGGAATAACATGTCTAAAATTAACAGTTAAAGATTGAAATATCCTTCTTCTTATACTAAATAGAGCAATAGCAGTAGATTCAAAAGAATAGTAAATACTTGAGAACACGACAAAACCAGTCAACTGGATAAATACTCTATTTGACAGTTATATGACATAACAAACTGTGGCTGACTCTGAGAAGAACGAGAATCCTGGAACACTTGATTGTGCTAATGTGAAACCTATACTTGGAACAAGAGGCGTACACTAGGGATGTGTCCTGTCTCCAAACCTTTTCAACCTGAATGCAGAACAGAATATCCGGGAGGCTGGGCTCTATGAGGATAAATGTGGCACCTATCAACAATCTGTGTTATGCAGATGCCAGAACCCTGCTTGCTGAAACTGAGGAGAACCTGAAACGCTTGTTGCAGAGGGTCAAGGACTGCAGGCTTCAATATGGATTGAGGCTCAATATCAAGAAGACAAAGATTCTCAACACTCTTTGGCAGCATCAGGATGGATGGTGAAGAGATTGAGATTGTTCACAGCTTTAGTTTGCTCAGCTCCACAGCCAACACTCTTGTCAACAGCAATCAGGAAATTAAAAGGCATATTGTGATGGGAAAGTCTGCTGTTAAGGACCTCTCCAAAGTACTGAAGAGCACTAGTGTCTCTCAGGAGACTAAGGTGCGTCTGATACAGACCATGGTCTTTAAAATCACTTGTTATGCATCAGAGAGTTGGACAATGACTAAGGAAGATAAGAGAATTGATGCCTTTGAGCTGTGGTGCTGGAGAAGAGTATTGAGTGTACCATGGACTGCTAGGAAAACAAACAGATTCATCCTGGAGAGGGTTAAACCAGGTGGCTCCCAGGAGGCAAGGATTCTGAGTCTTTGCCTAACATACTTTTGACATGTTTTAAGGAGGGAACGGTCATTGGAGAGGGACAACATTCTTGGGAGGGTGGAGGGACAGTGCAGGAGAGGAAGTCCCTCTATGAAGTGGATTGATTCAGTGACTGGGGTAATCGGGATGAGTGTGTTAGAGACAGTGCGATTAGCACGGGACAGAGCAGAGTTTAGGGCTGTTGTACATAATGACACATAACAATAACAACAACAACAACGTACAGCACTTCAACCAGCAACAGCACAATACATGTTCATTTCAAGTATGTAATAATAAGATAGACAATATCTGGAGCAGAAAATAAGCCCTAATAAATTTAAAAAATGAAATCATACAGTGTTCCTTAACTGCAATGGAATTAAATTAAAAATTACTAACAAAGCAATATCTGGAAATTTCTTAAATATGTGGAAACTTGATGTGGTCACTAAGTTGTACCAATAAATCTGGAAGATAGCCAGCTGGCCAACTGACTGAAAAAGATCTGTATTTGTTCCAATTCCAAAGAAAGGTAACCCAGCAGAGTGCAGAAATTATCTAACAACACCATTAATATCACATGCAAGGAAGATTCTGCTGAAAATTATCCAAAAATGTTTGGAGCTGTATGTCAGTAGAGAACTGCCAGATGTGCAGGCTGGATTTAGAAGAGGTAGTGGTACTAGGGATATTATAGCTAATGTTAGATGGATCTTGGCAGAAAGCAAAGAATACCAGAAGAATGTACAGCTGTGCTTCATTGACTATGCACAGGCTTTTGATTGTGTGGATCAAAATAAGCTGTGGCTGACTCTGAGTAGAATGGGAATCCCAGAACATATTATTGTTCTAATGTGAAACCTATACTTGAACTAAGAGGCAGTAGTCAGAACAGAGCAAGGAGACACTACATGGTTCAAAATCACGAAGGGGGTTCCATCTGGGATGTATTTTGTCTCCATACCTTTTCAATCTGTATGCAGAACAGAACATCCGAGACGCTGGGCTGTACGAGGAGGAATGTGGCATAAGGATAAGGTGAAAGAGTCATCAACAACCTGCATTATGTGGATGAAACAATCCTAATTGCTGATACTGAGGAGAATCTGAAGTGCTTACTACAGAATGTCAGGGACTGCAGCGTTTAATATGGATTGAAGCTCAACATCAAGAAAACAAAGATTCTCACCACTGGGCCAATTGGCAGCATCAGTATGGATGGTGAAGAGACTGAGATAGTTAACAGTTTTAGTTTACTTGGTTCCACAGTCAACACTCTTGGTGACAGCAACCAGGAAATCAAGAGACTAATTGCATTGGGAAAGTCAGCTGTAAGGGACCTCTCAAGAATACTGAAGAGCGAACAGCAAGCAACCAAAGCTGGCGAGGTTGTGGAGAAACTGGAACCCTTATTCACTGTTGGTGGGAGTGTAAAATGGTGCAACCCCTGTGGAAAGCGGTATGGAGCTTTCTTAAAAAGTTGCAAATAGAGATACCATTTGACCC
>NW_006399998.1:1795294-1797801 GCF_000299155.1 Elephantulus edwardii | reverse complement strand
TGACAAAGGAGATTAATCAGAACTGGCTTTGACAAGCACTATGGCAATTGGACAATTAAAACAGACAATTGGGGGGGAGGAAGATGAATGAACTGGGGAGTAGGGTGAGAGGAAACAGTGCAACAATGAATGAATGAGAACCCCAAATCTCTGTAGATGTTCATTAAAACTAGTAATTTTTTAAAAAAGAGTAATGACATCAGGCTAGAGACTAAGGTGTGCCTGATCCAGGCTATAGTCTTAGCAATTATTTGCTATGCATTGGAGAGTTGGACAGTGACTAGGGATGGTAGGAAAAGAATTGATGCCTTTGAGCTGTGGTGCTGGAGTGTTGAATATTCCATGGACTGCTAGGAGAACAAACAGGTTTGTCCTGGAGAGGGTGAAGCTGGAATGCTCCTTGAAGTCAAGGATTTTGATGCTTTGGGCATGTTGCAAGGAGGGACTAACTGGTCCTTCAAGAGGGACATCATGTTTGGAAAAGTAAGGGATGGCACAGGAGAGGAAGACTCTCAATGAGATGGATAGATTCTGTGATTAGAGTGGAGGGAATGAGTTTGAGATGGCAAGATTGGCACAGGATAGAACGGCATTTAGGGCTCTTGTACACAGAGTTGCTATGTGTCGCAAGTGACTCAAAGCCACATAACAACAACAACAACAACATATGCTACTTATAAATAACTAACATATCAAATGAAAAATTAAAAGAAACTATGGAATGAGAATAAAAACACATTTCATACCAAAACAGTACTTAAGAGAAAATGTATAGCGTTCAATACCTGCCTTAGTAAAGAAGAAAGGACAAATAAGCTGAATATCCACCACTGAAAGTTTGATAAGATAAAGCAAATTTAACTCAAAGTAAAAATAAGGAAACAATGCAGAACAAGATAGACATGAGCACAATAGAAAAAATAATGGAACCAAAATTCATACTTTGAAATAAATGAAAATTATATATTACAGCTAGAATAATCAGAGACAATACAGACAGACACATATATAAAAAAAAACAACAACAACAACCAAACAACCTATTATTAGTACAAATGTTATAGATCTCAATAGGGTAATTGGAAAATATTATGAACAATCATCTTCTAATTAACTTGACTATTCTTATAAAATGGGGAATTTTTTTAAAGGCACAAGACACATAGCAACCCAAGATTGTATATGTAGTCAGAAAATTCATTGCTTTACTGAAGAAATCAAAGTTATGCTTGAAAACCATCCCATGAAGAAAGCTTATGTCTGAATAATACCACTAAAAAAGTCTACCAAAACCATAGGGAAAATAACACCCTAACTGTAAACCAGCTCTTCCTAAATATTGGAGAGGTCATCTAATTCCATGAGAAAAATAAAAGCCTGATATCAACACTGGATAAAACACTTTTTAATAAAGTAATACATGAAGTTCAATGTCATTCATTAATACAGATAAAAAATGTTTTAAAAATATTTTTATTGTTAAAATTATTTTCATTTTTAGAGTGCATAGGGTTTTTTTAATTTGATACAAAAAATTTTAACATAATTTTGACAAATTAATTCCAAAATATGGCAGGGAAAAGGTAACATAAAACAACAAAAGGCAATCAATCCTAGCGATGTAAGTTATTGTTGTTATTGTTATTAAGTGCCACTGAATTGACTACAACTCATAGCAATCCAATGAGTAGCAGATAAGAAACTTTCCCTATACTGTGGCATCCTCATGTTCTCTGATATGTTTAAGCCCATTGCTACAGTCACTGTGTCAATCAATTTAGTTGGGGGCCTCTAAATCTGACTCCAACTTTCCAAGCATGATATCCTTTTCCAAGGACCGGCTCTTTCTAATAATATTCCCAGTATATATATGGAACAAAGTTTCCACCTTTGCCTCTAAGGAACTACGTGGTTACACTTAAGGTAAAACAAACTTGTTTGTTCTTTTGTCAGTCCATGGGATATTTAGTACTCTTCTCTAGCACCATAACGCAAAGACACTGATTTTTCTTCTATCATCTTTATTCATTGTGCAGCTTTCAGTTTCATCTGAATCAACTGGAAAGATCATGGCTAGGATCAACGGTGCCTATGTCTTTTACACTTGGAGAGATTTTGACATGCGATTTCCCCAACACAACGTGTCTTTCAATTTCTTGATTCCAGTTGTCAAAAGTTGCATTAATATCACATATAAAGAGCTGACCTTCAAGTACTTTGTACTGTTGTTGTTGTTGTTGCTGATTGTCTTTGAGTCAAGCATAATTCATAGAAACATTATGAATGAAAGATTTGAAGCCTTTCTATAGCTATTGTCATTTCTCAAAGTTAATTAAGTTTGTAATATGTAGTATTTTTTAATTGTCAGCTGTTTGTTGATTAAAATTACATTGACTCTATAGAATCTTCTGAAGCACCTGCTGCAGAGGGTCAAGGACTGCAGCCTCCAATATGGATTGAGGCTCAATGTCAAGAAGACAAAGATTCTCACCACTGGACCAATTGGA
>NW_006399998.1:1793352-1794844 GCF_000299155.1 Elephantulus edwardii | reverse complement strand
GGAAGGCCCTCTATGAGGTGAATTGATTCAGTGACTGGGATAATCAGGATGTGAGTGTCAGAGACAGTGCGATTGGCACAGGACAGAGCAGAGTTTAGGGCTGTTGTACATAGCGTCACTATGAGTCGCAAGCGACTCGACAGCACATAACAATAACATCAACAACAACAATAGAATCTTACACCATTCTTGCATTTCTTATGTACAAGCATCTATATCTTTTATCAGAAATACAAAGCTGTTGTTATGTGCAATTGAGTCACCAGCGACTCATAGAGTCCCTATTTACAACAGCTCTGAACCCTGCCCTATTCTGATCTAGTCTCACTGAGTCTGACACACCTATCCCCACTGATTAAGTTATTGTGTCAATCCAAGTTATCCAGGGTCTTCCCGACCTTCACTGTCCCTCCATCCTTCCAAGCATGATGTCCTTCTCCAGGGACTGCTCCCTCCTGGCCACATGCCCAAAGAATGTGAGATGGAGTTTCAAAATCCTTGCCTCCAAGGAGAAACTTGTTTTCACCCTCTCAAAGACAGACCTATTTGTTCTGCTGGCAGTCCATGGAATGTTCAAGACTTTTCTCCAGCACCATAACTCAAAGGCATCAATTCTACTACTGTAATCTTAAATCATTTTCCAGCTCTCATGCATAGCATGTAATTGCAAAGACCATGGCCTGGATCAAGCACACCTTAGTCTCTAAACTGACAATAATTTTCTATATTGATTTTTCATCCTCTAATCTTGTTAACAGGGCGTTCTGGTGACTTAAAGGAGCTTTGTAAGGAGTTGCACTGCTAACCCAAAAGCCACGCCTCTGATATGTGCTTTAAATCCACAAGCAGCTCCATAAGATAAAAATAAAAGCAGTCTCCTCCCAGGCAATTTACATTCTCTGAAAACCCTTTAGAGTTTATGGGAATGAATTGATTTGAGTTTTTTAATCTTGTAAACACACTTAATAATTCCATTATAGTAGGCTTGGGGGTTTTTCAGCTGGGGTTTTTTTTTTTTTTGGTAGGTTTGTTTTTTTTTTTGTGGTTGGGTTGGTTTGGTTTTTTTTGGGTTTTTTTGTAAGCTCAATTTAATTTTCTAAATAGGTGTTGTTGTTGTTTTATGCCATTGAGTTGCTTGCAACTCATAGTGACCCTCTGTTCAACAGCTCTGAAACCTGATTTATATTGATCCAATTTCATTGTCTCCGATACACTAACCCCTATTACCCCAGTCACAGAATGACTCATCCAGGATTTTACTCTCTTGCATTGTCCCTCCACCCCTCCAAGTATGATATCCTTCTACAAGGACTGGTCCTTACTGGCAACATGTTCAAAGTCTGTCAAATTGGACCTCAAGATCCTTGCCTCCAAGGAACAGCCTGGTTTCACCCTCTCCAGGAAAAAACGGTTTATTCTCTTAGCAGCCAGTGTTATACTCAGTACTCTTCTCCAGTACCACAATTCAAAGGCATCAATTTTTCTTCTATCA
>NW_006399998.1:1791814-1793247 GCF_000299155.1 Elephantulus edwardii | reverse complement strand
GGGGGGGTGGAAGAGAGAAGATTGAACTGGATGTTGGCAGGGTGGGTGAGAGTGGGAACACAACACATGAACCAAAGTGGGGGGAGCCCAAGACTAACACCTGTATGCTCCCATCGGCTCTTGGGGTAAGAAACAAGATCTTTTCCTTGTCTGTCAAATATTGTTCTAAAGCAGAGCACGCAGACTAAGAAAGACTATGGAGAAGGCCTGACCATCTACTACTGAAATAACAGGTCTTCAAAAACCTTATCTACAACAGAGCACACTTAAATTAGACTAGCAGATATGGCACTGGTGATGAGGCTTCATACTGGAGGAATCACAAAGGAGGAGGAATATTTGCAAACAGACCTTAATGATTGGAATGTGGAATATGAAAAGTATGAATATAGGAAAATTAGAGATTGTTAAGGAAGAAACAGAATACATAAATATTGACTGACAACGTAAAATTTATTGGGAGGAACATTTTTAATCAATCATATGATCTACTATGCTAGAAAAGAAAAGGCAAGAAAAAAATGGAGTCATATTCATTGTTAAAAAGACCATTTCAAAATTGAACTTGAAATACAATATTGTGAGTGATAGATACCATTTGAAAAAGTGTGGGCTTGAGGGGTTCTTGGATTTTATTTCTGCTTTTTCCGAATCTAATGGTTTTTATTTTTATATCATGGTTTACTGCATTAACCAGGACCTCTATGTTTGTTGTTGTTGTTGTTATGTGCCATCGAATCGTTTGCGACTCATAGCGACCCTACGTACAATAGGCCTAAACCCTGCTCTATCCTGTGCCAATCGCACTGCCTCTGACACACCCATGCCAATTACCCCAGTCACTGAATCAATCCATCTCACAGAGGCTCTTCCCCTCTTGCGCCGTCCCTCCACCCTCCCAAGCATGATGTCCCTCTCCAAGGACCTGTCCCTCCTTGCAACATGCCCAAACTACATCAGATGAAGCCCCAGAATCATTGCCTCAAAGGAGTTGCTAGGTTTAACCCTCTCCAGGATGAATCTGTTTGTTTTCTTGGCAGTCCATGGTACATTCAATACTCTTATCAAGCACCACAGCTGAAAGGCATCGATTCTCCTTCTATCCTTTCTAGTCATTGTCCAACTCTTTGATGCATAACATGTGATTGCAAAAACCACGGCTTGTATCAGGCGCACCTTAGCCTCCAGAGAGACATCATTGGTCTTGAGTACTTAAGAGAGGTCCCTAACAGCAGACTTTCCCATCACAATACATTTTTTTGTTTTCCTGGCTGCTGGTGCCAAGAGTGTTGACCATGGAGCTAAGAAAACTGAAGCTGTGAACAATCTCAATCTCTTTGCCATCCATCCTAATGCTACCAATTGGTCCAGTGGTGAGAATCTTTGTCTTCTTGACATTGAGCCTCAGTCCATACACAAGGCTGCAGTCCCTG
>NW_006399998.1:1777352-1788494 GCF_000299155.1 Elephantulus edwardii | reverse complement strand
CACTCAGTTGGGTCACCCTTCTTTGGAATGGGAACAAATATAGATCTCTTCCAGTCAGGTGGCCAAGTGGTTGTTCTCCAGATTTCTTGGCACAACTTGGTGAGCACATCCAGGGCAGCATCTGTTAGCTGAAATACTCCAATTGGTATACCAGCTATTCAGATACAAGCTGTCATATCATGGGTGGGACAATGGAAGATAATTCCCAAAGGGATTTGGTAGATATGAAGGGGTATCCTGGTGGAGGGTGGAGCTGGGAAATGAGTGGGTGAAGGCACTGGGCTAAGGCCAGGATTAACACTGTAACTAATGGTTAACTCCACAATGAGGGATTTATCTTTCACTGCTCCACAAATTCCTTGTCTGTCAGATACTCCTCTAAATCTGAATATTTAGATTAAGACAGACTAGGAAGAAGGGTGGCCATCCACTTCTGAAATAGCAGGCCTCTGAAATCCCTATGTACAACAGAACACACGTAGACTAACAGAAAGGGCAACCTAGGTAGAACTTTCAAGTATGGAAATACAAAGGAAGAGGAACAGTTGTAAGCAGACCCTAGTGATTGGAACATGGAATGTGAGAACCATGAATGTAGGAAAATTAGAAATTGTTAAGAAAGAAATGGAATGCACAAATATTGACATATGAGGCATTGGAGAGATGAGATGGATTGACATGGGGCGTTTTGAGTCAGATAATCATATGATATATTACTCCGGAGATGAAAAGAGGAGGAAAAATGGGGTTGCTTTCATAGTAAAAAAAGTAATTTCTAGATCCATCTCGAAGTACAACATCGTGAGTGTTAGGATTATATCCATACGCTTACAAGGAAGTCCAGTGAACACCACTATCATTCAGATATATGCACCAACAATGAGAGCCAAAGAAGAAGAAATAGATGATTTCTACCACTCTTATAGTCGGAGATAGATCGAACATGCAATCAAGATGCATTGTTAATAATGGGTGGCTGGAATGAAAAATTTGGGAGCAGAGAAGAAGAATTAGTAGTTGGAAAACATGGGCTTGATGACAGAAATGAAGTTGGAGATAGAATGATTGAATATTGTACAATCAATGACTTATTCTTTGCAAATATGTTTTATAAGAGACATAAACGCAGGTTATACACATGGATTTCACCTGATGGTGTGCATAGGATTACATCTGTGGAAAGAACCGCTGGAGAAGCTCAATATCAGCTGTGAAAACTAGGCCAGGAGCTGATTATGGAACAGACCACCAACTACTCATATGCAAGTTCAAGCTGAAATTTAGGAAAATTAAATCAAATCCACGGAACCAATATATGACTTTGAGTTCATCCCACCTGAATTTCAGAATCATCTTAGGAAAAGGTTTGAGGCCTTGAACACTAATGAGCGAAGACCAGATGAGTTGTGGGAGGATGTCAAATGTATCATCCGGGAAGCATGCAAATGGTCATTACAAAGACAGAAGAGGAAGAAAAGACCAAAATGGATGTCAGAAAAAACTTTGAAGATTGCACTGGAGCATAGAGTAGCCAAAGCACAAGGAAGAATTCAAGGTAATAAAGAGCTGAACAGAAGAATCCAAAAGGCAGCACGGAATGGCAAAGCAAAATATTACAATGAAATGTGCGAGGAGCTAGAGTCGGAAAATCAAAAGGGCCGAACTCCTTCAGCATTTCTTAAGCTCAAGGAACTGAAGAAGAGGACCTCTATACAATGTTGAATAATCATGTTTCTGGCGCAGGAGAGAGATAGTTTAATCATCTACAACAAAGTGCACTATGAATTTTAGGGTTCTGTTGAGCCATTTATCAAATTCTCTATTTACTAGCATGAGAGTTGTCATTAGGAATCAGTGTAGAATGTTGTTAATGTTTCTTCTGTATTCATGTAAATCATGTCAATAGACATAGAAATGCAACATTATATTGCTTAAAATATGAAAGATTTTTTCATAATTTCTATGTGCAGGAACTGGATGGTAAATATTCAAAATATTGCTAAGGAATTTTGAAAGTTTGAAAAACTACAAGATTAATTGTGTCACTATGTTGGAAGATTCAGTATTTTTAGGATGCCAGTTATCCCAAATTGACCTTGAGAGTCAATGCAATCTTATCTGAAATTCTCCAGAATTTTATTTAAAAGAGATTTTACAAAACTTCTAGAAATTTAAAATTCATATTAGCAATGAAAGAGTCAATTCATATTAGCAATGAATGAGCAAATGAAAGAAGCCAAAAGCAATATCTAATTCCTTTATGATAGTTGGAAAATATGTCACTGATAAAGTTCCACATTTTGTGTTCAAGGAACACAAAATGTACATGTGTTTGAGAGCTGCAGCAAGGAGACAGAGTAGATGTGAGATTAGAGAATTAGTCATATGCCAGATTATGTGAGGCTGAGAAATTGGAAACTCAATGAGTAGTTATGAACAATGGAGTCTCATAATTTAACCCAACCAATACTCTTGCTTCCTATACCAAAAATGCACAACTATTTAAACAATGATGGGAGACTAGACAATGTTTCATTCTGTTGGTGTTTTTTGGTGTTTTTTTTAATTTTGTATTTACAATGATTTATTCATTTAAAAGTATCTTTTTAAAAATTCATTTTAATGAAAGTTTAGAGACTTAGGGTTTCCAGTCATTCATTGTTGCGTTTTTCTCCCTACCCACCCCCTACCCCTAATTCACTCTTCTCTTTGAAAAGTAAAAGAAAAACTCTTTCATTGTTATGCAATCCTTCCCCTCTAAGTCCACTTCACTATGCAGCCTTCACTCTGGACTTCTGTAATGACAAGAATACCCATTCATATGTCCCTTTTAAACAGTTCTCTCCCTCATCTGTTACAATGCAATATACATCATTCCTCTCCTCCTTTTCTGTCTTCCCTTGTCACAGTCCCATTTTACAATAGTGGCCCTATGCAATATTTATTCTTTTATGACTGAGATAGTTCACTCAACATAGGTGGCTATGAGTCTGAAAACAAAAATTATCACCACTGGGCCAATAATCAACGTTATGATAAATGGAGAAAAGACTGAAACTGTCAATGATTTCATCTTACTTGGATCCACAATTGATGCACTTGGTACCATACTTGGGCACACAGTCAATCCGTTTGGTACCAGCAGGCTGGAGATCAGGAGATGTATAGCATTGGGAAAGTCTGCATTGAGAGATGTCTCCAAAGTATTAAGAAGTCTAAGAACTAAAGTGAGCCTGAATGGTCATGGCCTTTTCAATCACTTGCTATTTTGCTGAGAGCTGGGCAATGAACAAAGATGGCAAATAAGAACTGATGCCTTTGATCTGTAGTGTTGGAAGAGAGTACTGAAAAGCCCATGGACTGTCAAATTGTGCTGCCAGAGTGGTCCTTGGAGCAAAGATGATAAAGGTTCATTTCACATACTTTGGGCATGTTTCTAGGAAAGCCTAGTCCTTGGAAAGAAACATCATGCTTACAAAGGTGGAGGGATAATAAAAGAAAAGACCTTCAACAAGGTGGATTGACATAGTAATCACAGCAATGGGCTCACATGTGTCAGAGATTGTGAGGATGCCACAGTACAGGACAGTGTTCAGATTTATTGTTCATAGGATTGCTATGAGTCACACTTGGCTCAATGTACCTAACAACAACACTGAATCTGAATCAGCTTGATGAAACCTCACAGTGCAAGAAAGAGAGGAAACCAAGACTAACAGTTCGGAGGTTTTACACCTAAGAAAAAGACATATAAGCTGTCCTTTGATTAAGTGAGAAACATTGTAAAACAGAAAAGGCAAAAAAAAAAAAATAAGAGATAAATGAAGTTCAAGTTAATATATCTGCCAAGGTATCCAAGAGGAAATGTAAGATTGACACTTAGAGAAGCAGTTCTAGCTAGTGTTATGAAAATTATATTAATGGCACTGGATGCAATTACACAACCAGTCAAAGGGAAACCTATGGTTCTCTAATGTTTGAAGGTGGAAAGATGAACAAGCTGATAATGGAGACTAAAGAAGCAGCTAGGAAAATGGAAAGAGACGAAGTTCTGGGAGTTAACAGAAGGAGGTAATTATGACTAGCCACTGGATTTACAATGGTGGTGTTCGCTTGTAATCTTGACATTTCAGTTTGGGATGGTGTGTAAATATGATTCTACAGGGCTCAAGAGGGAATGGCAGTAGATTTAGAGACAGAATGGACAATTATTTTAAGGACATTTGCCCTAAAGTGCAAGAGTGAAACTGGTGAGTAGCTGGATAAGGAATGAAGGATAAAAGGAATTTGAAAATTCATTATATTATTTTTCCCCTTTACACATCCAGACTTAACAAATTTCTATAATAAAGATTTATTTTTCCATGTTTTTAACCAGGAAAAAAATTTCCAGTGTTAGGATAAAAAAAAAAGTGAGTAATTTTTTCCCCTTCCATCTTCCATTAGCAGATACCTATAGATTGTATCAGTTAGGAAGAAAATAAATTATTGGAGGGCAAGTTTTGTTTTGTTTTAATAATAACCCAAAGAACATCCGGAAGGTGAGTGGGAACTCAGATGCCTCCACTCGCTGTGCCACGCCCCAGGCTCTAAAGTCAGGTGTGGCTGCCGCCCAGGAAGCATTTTCAAATCTGGGAAGCCTTTCATTGCGATGTACATCTGTCATGATGATTCAAGGGTCTGTAATTATTTCAGGATGGAACATGGTTTCACTATCAAAGAATTAATTGTGTTTCTTAGTCAAACATTAGGGAAGTTGCAATCTTAAATTATTTAAGTTTGTCTCTTATTAATTGGGTGTAGCTTTCACTAACCGTGCGAAGGGTCAAGGGTCTAGGCAGGTATGAATGCATGTGGACATCCTGTTAAGATGATAAAATCTGTTACAGATGAGTGATATCTAGTCCTTGGAAGATGTTTAGCAAGCAGAGGTTATTTAATGAAAATGCAAACCTTATATTGTCATATCTTTGCTTTGATACATATAAATAATCAAACAGAAAAATAACCATATTTTGATTGGTAAAATAATTTTTGAAGTTGGTCTGGAGTTTCATTTTAACATATTGAATGTGTGAAATAAAAGTAATTGCAACCACATCGTTGACCCTGTGGAAAATAGCGACAATCTGTGTCGCGTGGGTACTGAAGCAGCTATGAGGTTGTACCCAGTTGAATCTCCATAGAGCTCCCCAGTTCTTCCCTACGATATGCTGAACAGGCCAGTTTGGCAGTTTGGAAATGCCAACAAAGGACTGTTGTTTAAAGGCCTTCAACCTGTTTGCTCCTGCCTCAACACAGCCGAGACCTGGCTTGTTCTCATTCCACTCCGTTCCTTGGCAGCACTTAGCGCTGAAGGCTCTGTGTGGAAGCCACCACATCATCTCAATGCCAACCCAAGCCTTGCTCCTGCTGAGCTCTACCCTGATAGTGGCATCACATTCATCTACTGACTTAGCCAACACTCACCTCCAGTTTACAGTTGCTCATCTCAACAGTGTGAAGTACACATTATTTGGGCTCAGAGGTCTGCTACATAAATTGCATGAAACTGAACTCACTGTTCCTCTAGTCCACTGTTCTGGTAGTTGCCTCCCCAACTTTTACCTTTATTTCCCAGCAATGATCCATTTCCATGTAGAGAAACATACCTTTGTAAAAACTGCCTTTGCAGTTGTTGTTTTCTGTTGTTGTTGTTTGTTTGTTTGTTTGTTTGTTTTTACAAAGCTGATCCAATCAACAAATTCCAGGTCAAAGACTCAGGGTTGGATTCATAATGAGCCGGTCCAATAAGCATTTTCTTTTGATGAGACTTTTGAAGCAAATGTATCTGTTGCTGGATGTTAAAATATAATTATATGGACCAGGAGATTAAAGGAATAATCTGAGAACTATGAGTGAAATCAGCACTCATAGTGATGAAGTCAACAACACAGGAGAAAACAGAAAAATACAAGGAAATGGGATTTCGGCCCAAGACTAATGATCTTAATATTTAATGCCTACCTTACTTTTTATATGAACCCATGACTTTCCTTTGTAATTTTAGCAAAATTGAATTAAGTTTTATGTTTCTCAAAATGAAACAATCCTAAAGATCTTTTATCTTATGACTCATCTAAACCAGACTCTATTCTTGAGGCAAGCAATTTTAATACAAGCATATTCAAGATATTTGAGATTATTAATTTTAGGATATTTGTGTGAGACATATGTAAATTTTTGTTACCTAAAGAGTAAATTAACAAAACCCATGTACTTTTCTCATATTTGTGATCAGTGTAGACTAGAATATTATCTCTAGAAATTTAACAGAAAGGAAATATTTTACTGTCCCAGGTTAATGATTGTTAATTGATTCTCATAACTTGATTAACCAGGAACATTATGACGTATGAATAAAATGTTCATATTACAAAGGACTTCATTTTATTTGGATCCACAATCAATGTCCATGCAATTAGAAATCAAGAAATCAAATGACATGTTGCATAAGGTGAATCTCTTACAAAAATACTCTTGAATGTGTTAAAAAAAGAGCAAAAAAAATGTCATTTTTAGAACTAAGGTGCATCAGACCCAAGTCATGGGATTTTCATTCACCACATATGCGCATGAGAGTTGAACAGCAAATGAGGGAGATGAAAGATAATGGATTTGTTTAAACTGTGGAGTTGGCAAATACTATTGGACTTCCATAAGAACAAAAACATCTTTATTTGAAGGGAAACGGATAGAATGATCCTTAGATTTGAAGATAGTAGGATTTTGTTTCATGTATTTTGAACAATTAGTCCCTGAAGGGAAAAAATATGCTTGGTGAAGTGTCACCAAAAAAGAGGAAGACCCTCAATGAGGATTGAAGCTGCAAAATATAGACTCAAACATAGCAATGAGTGTGAAGATAGCACAGGGTTTTTGCTTTCTCATAAAAAGATTGCAGTTGAGTTAGAGAAAATAATAATAATAATAATATGTATGTATAGGTATATAAATGTGTAAACCTTCAAATATGACCATTAGTGTCTTCTGTTCTTACTCTTTGCAAGAGCACTCTTTCCAAAAAAATGAAACCCACCTCTCCATCACCGCTCTTCCATTTAGATTGATATGATTGTTCAAGAGAACACAATGAAAATAACTGCATAATCTCTGGATTTAAGCCTTAAAAAGCCTTATAGCTTCCACTTTGTCCAACTAAACATTATCACACTAAGAAGGCAGTGTAGCCTACTGGAGAATCAGAAAGTCACTGAGTCAACGGGAGAACTGGGGCATCTCAGCTAAGAGCCAGTACCAGCTTCCAAATTTGTTAGTGCAGTGAATTTGTACCTTCAAGGCACCCTCATTCCATCTTCCTGTTCTATGAGTGAGCCTAGGAAAAATATTCAACAATTTGACAATTAGAGAATATTGTTTATGTTGTTGTTGTTGTTGTGTACCATCGAGTCAGAACCAGCCTTTAGCTGACCCTCCATCAGGTTTTCAGAGGCTGTTAATTGAACAGGAGGAAATTGCTCATCTTTCTCCTTCAGTAAAACTGGTGGATTTGAACCTCATCCCTTTAGGATTGCTGCATAGCTTCTTACCACTAGGCCACCAGAGCGTCAGAGAATATTATAAGAAATAATAAATCATTGACAGGTTTGGAAGCAAGAGTGGCATCCACTTCCTAACTAACGTGCCTCCAGATATCTATGATCTTTGATATATGTCGATAGATATAGATGGGCTTCATGCCTTTTGTTAATAGGGTGGCTATGAGTAGTGTTAGACTCAAAGGCAATCAACAACAACCAACATTACTTTAAGCCAGTGAATGATGGAGTAGTCTGATTGACTAAAGAAAACAAAAGGAATTATGTCAATAAATACACAAAATCATTCAAGATACATAATTCCCAGAACATTTCCCATAGAGTGAAAACTATGCCCCAGTGGAAAGGGAGAAGTAAAGGAATTTGAGCTCAGAGCAGGAAAGACACATTTCTTCATTTGTTTGCTGGCTCTTAAAATGTCTTCTTGAAATGTCTTTTCATGTCCTCTGTTCATTTTATAGATTATTTGTCTTTTTCTTGCTGAGGTGTTGGGAGTTCTCCATAAATTTGAGAAATGATTCCTTTGTCAGAAATGCCATTGCCAAATATTTTTCCCATCTTTTCAGTGTCCATTCCTTTGGAAAAGTCTTTTTTTTTTCAATTACTCACAAATTATCATTTTTATTGGTTTTCATACAATTATTCATAAACATTGTATTTCACTCATGTACAATCATTTGTGTACATTGTATTTTATATAACTTATTACTACTGATCAAATGCCTTTTATCCTCATGTTTGATCAAGTCTTCATTACACTTCTCTTGTTCCATCACTCTCCACCTCTCTCCCTATCTCTGCTGTTTTGGTGATTTCCCCCTCTCTATCTTCTTTCCCTCCCCTTTGTCCCTTTTCCCTCCCCCTTTGAACAATTATATATGTCTTCTTCCTATTTGTCAGTTCAATAGATGTGCTATCCTTCCCAGGTCATTTGAACCTCAGGCCTTCAGGACTGCAGCACAGCTTCTTACCTCTAGACCACCAGAGCTCCAGACATTAAAATGAATAATAAATCACTGACAGGTTTGAAAGCAGGAGTGGTATCCACTTCCTCTGTGTTCATTGCATGTACATTCTGTTTCTTTTCTCCCATCTCCCACCCCTCAGGTGCCCCCCTATTATCACAATATAGGTCTTATGCCATATTTGTACTATTGTGACTGAGTTATTTCACTCAAAGTCCTCTAGACTTGTCTATGTTGTGTAGTATTTTACAAATACATTGTTCTTCAGTGTTGCAAAGTATTCCATTATAATTCCTCTATCCATTTGTCTGTTAATAGGCATTTGGGTTGTTTTCATTTTCTTGCTATTGTAAATAATGCTACGAACATTGTTATTTTTGTTTGAGCCAATGAACAACATAGCTCAACCCTGTCCTATCCTATGTCAGCTCCACAATCTCTGACATACTCAAACCCAATGCTCCAGTCACCATGTCAGACCACTTGAAATATATGTATTTACATGTCTCAGCTCTGATTTCCTTGGAGTATACACCTAGTAGTAGTAGAATAGCTCTATCATATGGGATTCACTCTTTTGAGGAAATTTCAAACTTCCTTCCAAAGTGGTTGTACCATTTTACAATCCCATCAGCAGGGTATGAGAGTTACAAGCTCACTGCATCCTAGCCAACATTTATTGTTTGCTGTCTGGTTAAACTTTGTTATTGCTACTGGAACCTTTTGCCTGCTACATAGACCAAAGGGGTGTGTTTACTGGAGCTAAGAGAAGAATCAACACTCTAGCTTCATTGAAGACTGATAGTAGCCCTAATCAATTCCACTTCTTCTATTATTGCAATGTTGTCTTTAGGTTTACCATTTTGATAGGAAATGGAACTTCTAGGGGGTTTCCATCTGGTCTTTCCTATCATAATTGGTTCTGGACTCAGTGTGTGGAAAATTTGTGGGAATTTTTCCAATGTCAAGGAATAGTTTTACCTTAAGGAATAGTGGAAGTGATTATAAATTGTATATGCTGACTGCACTGAGCCAGGTAGACTTGAGCCACAACTCCCTACATCCTCGTTTTGCCTGTTAGCCTACAGTTGTATCTCCTGGGATTAGCATGAATTCAAGATTTTGGTAGCATTCCTCAAACTGAAAATTGCCTTACTCCATCTTGCAGTTATCCCACAAGACAGCCAGAGATCCTTATAGGGAAGGGTTTGAGGAGAACTTGTAAGATATTTTTGTGGTAGTGTTAAAGATTTCTTCCTCAAGTGTATTCCTGAATTGTTTCAGGTTTTGACAACTGAGTAAGAGATTTGACTTTCAGTTGTGGTAACTTAAGTCAGATTTAATCACTCACAAATGCCCTAACCTGCCGAACCTTTGAATTTTCCAAATAATAATTTAGTAGCCTCCCTATATCTTGATATCTTCTCTCTCTACCTCTCCCTCATGTGTGCACCCTCCTCCCTTCCACACACTGCTTAAGATTATTTTAAGTTAAAATATTCTGATTGGAATATTATTCCAGTGTCTACCTTGCGTTTGGCACAGCTATGACCAGGCAGATTCTGCAGTTTCTTAATCCCTCCATCCTGAACTGGAAGCGGAAATCAAGGGAGTTTTTCTGAATGATGGCATCACTCATTGTCATCTCTAGACATCAACAGTCAGCTACCACTGAGCTTTTTAGGGATGCCAGTGCTCCCATCACTAATGCTTGGAGAATGACAAACAATAGAGGGAAAAATCTACATAGTGAGAAACCTGACATCCTCCCCCAACTTTTTCTTCATCCAACTCTGTCCTCTCTTTGTCTTATTATGGTCAGCCACTACCTACTATACACTCAGGCTTTATCATTCACTTATGAGAACTCCTTCTCTAATTGCTGTCGAGTGGATTCTGAATTGTAGCTGACCCTCCAGCAGTTTTCCAAGGTTATAAATCAATTCAGGAGGAGATGGCTCACCTTACTATCAAGGAAGAACTCGTGGATTAGAATTAATGGGGAAATATGGCTTTGGGTACTAACCATATTTACCTACAAATATGGCATTGAGTGCAACTGTGCATGAACTATGCCACCAAAGCTCCCCTAGAAATTACTTCTATCATTAAATCATTTATATATTTCCCACCAAATTAAACCTATTTCTGTCAACTTACTTCTGAGTCAGCAAATATGAAACCTCCCCATAGGATTTCCTGGGTAGAGGGCAAGCCAGGAAGCTGCGCACTGGGGAAGGTCACCTTGGATAACAGCGAAGAGGCATCTTCCAGGTACCCAGAAAGGAAAACATAATCTACACAGGAGTTCTATAGGACACGTTACCTTCCCTTGGAGACAGTACAACTAAACTTAAGAGACACTGGTCAAAAGAAAAAAAAATGTAAGCAGTTGACGTGTTTGGAATCACAGAAGCCAAGAAAGCTTAAGATACAAGCTGTCAGATCATGGGCTGGACAATGGAAGATATTTTCTGAAGGGACTTGGCAGATGTGAAGGGTTATCCTGATGGTGGGTGGAGCTGGGAAGTAAGTGGGTCAAGGCACTGGGCTAGGGGTGGGGTCAACATTGTAACTAA
>NW_006399998.1:1771803-1774627 GCF_000299155.1 Elephantulus edwardii | reverse complement strand
GCAGTGCGGTTGGCATAGGATAGAGCAGGGTTTAGGGCTGTTGTGCATAGGGTCGCTATGAGTCGCAAACGACTCGACGGCACATAACAACAACAACAACCATAGGATTCCCAATGGTGGAATCTTTCTACAAATAGACAATCACATATTTCTTTGATGGGTTTGAACAGACTACCTTTTAATTAATAGCTGAGTGCTTAACCACTATACCATCAGGACTCTCTGTTTGATGGTTCAGTGTAGGAGACCATTTTGGGGCACAGATCTTTATCTTACACTATTGTCACCTATGACTCGATGACACTTAACAACAGCAGCAGCATAGAGAGATCATTTGGCCTAGTGGACAGAAAATGATGCTACCAAACCAAAGGTGGGTGACTCTAATCCACAGCCCTCAGCCCCATTTTTAATTGTTTTTGGTCAAACATTCTTCTAGGTCATATAACTCTTGTCTGTCCATTTGCTGTACAGAGGTAACTCATGGTTTCTGTGAAGCTGAACACTGTGACACTGAGGTGCCAAATGCAAGAATGGTTACCCATGGTGTACAGTGTTTGGTGGAGCTCTTTGATTAAAATAAGCTTGGAAGTAGTAGTGGCATCCACTTCTGAAATAGCTTGACTCCAGAAACCCAATGAACCTGGAGAAAGGATGAAAGTTACCCAAGTGTCCAGGTCTTTCGTTCATAGGGCTGCTTAACAGTACTTAACAACAACAACACTGCTACTGGGATAAGATGTTATCTCATTGTTGATTGCTTTGCGTTTCTCTGAATGCTAGTGATTTTGAGCCTTTCCTCTTGTATTTGTTGGCCATCCAAATATCCACCATGATAGAGAGGAATTAATGTCTTTCAACTGTTTTGTAATTAGGTTACCAGCATTTTTCTTTAGAGACCCAGTAGTGATCTACAAATACAACTCAATCCCAATACAATTAGCAACTTCACTCTTCAAGGAGAGAGAGAGAGAAAAAAATTCAGTTTCTTTTGGAAAGGAAAGATACCAAATAAGCAAAATTCTTCTGAAAAAGAAATACAAAGTAGAATGAATCACACTCACTGCTCTAAAAACCTACTACACAGCCATAACAATAAAAATCACATTATATTGACACAGGTGCAGGTATATAGATCAACAGAATAGAATCAAGAACACAAAAAGCCACCAATCTACCTACATTCAATTGAAATTAAACAAGGAAACAAAATCCATTAAAAAAGTAATGATGTATACTGCATTGCAATAGATGAGGGAGAGAACTGTTTAAAAGGTATATGTGATTAGATATAATTGTCATGACAGGAGTCCAGAATGAAGGCTGCACAGTACAGTGGACATGGGGGGAGGGATTGCATAACAATTAAAGAGTTTTTCTTTTACTTATCAAAGAGAAAAGTTAATTGGGTGAGATAGGGTGGGCAGGGAGAAAAGTGCAACAATGAATGACTGGAAAACCTAAGTCTCTGTAAACTTTCATTAAAATTAATTTAAGAAAAATGTAAACTCTTTAGGAATGCTGGCAAAACTGGACATCTACCTGCAGGAAACGGAAATAGGATCCACATGTCACTCCACACAAAACCTCACTCAAAGTGGATCTGAGACCCAGGTGTAAAGACGAAAACAATAGTCAGAGAAAAGATAGGCACAAAATTAAAAGTGTTAGTCTATAATATGAATAGCCTAGCAAACATAGCAAAAAAAATTATCATCATGAGAGCACTAAGTGGATGAATGGGACCTTCTTAAAATAAAATCCTTGTTTGCCTCAGAAACGTTTCCAACAGGGTGAAAAGAAAGCCCACACACTAGAAAAATATATTTCCAAGGACATTTCAGAAAAAGAACTAAAAATTCACAGCTAAACTTTACAGACTATTAAAGAGGAAAGTCAGATGCACAGAAGGATTTCCTTTTGAAAACATATTTCTAATTTATCCACTGATAATGTATCTGAACTTTTTTGTGGATGATTTTTATAAACTCAAGCTTTACATCTGGACTTTGATTCATCTTGAGTTAGGTTTGTTGGGTTATTCTTAATATGCTGCAAAGTATTAATCTTATCTCAATTTCCTGAAATACATAGCCAATTGTTCCAGTTTCATCTGTCAAAGAGGCTATGTGTTTTCCTATTTCAATAAATTTAATCTCATTCTCAAAGATCAGTTGTGCATAGACGTATGAATTTGTTTTTGGATTTTCAATCATTTTCCCACTGGTTTATGTATCTATTGGTGTATACTGTTGTTAGATGCTGTCAAGTCAAATATGACTCAGAAAGAGTCTATGAACAATCAGTTTGAACATTGTCATGTCTATGACACAATAACTACGACAATGGGCTCAAGTGAGTTAGGAAATTTGAGGATGGGACAAGATAGGACAAGGTTCAGATCTGTTGTTCATTGGGTCACTATGGGTGACCCACTTGACAGCACCGAAGAACAACAACAAATAGCACAATAAGATATTTCCCATCTTTCTCCTGTGGAGCAGCCAGTGAATTCAAAATCACCATGTTTTGGATTGACAGTGCAACTCTCTACACACTAGATCACCAGAACTCCCCCAGGCCTAGTGGCAAGAATCTGTACTGCAATACCCCCGAAGGCAGGTGGTTTGAATCTTCCAATTGCTCTGCAGGAGAAGAATGGGCAATCTCTTTTCACGTAATCATTGCCTCTGAAAACCCGCTTGGAGGGTCAGATTCTGACTCGATGGTACACAACAACAACAACAACAACAACAACAACAACCCAATGTAAGATGCTTATGAATTGAAACTAAATTGATAAAAAGGGATTTGGTAATTATTA
>NW_006399998.1:1760456-1770783 GCF_000299155.1 Elephantulus edwardii | reverse complement strand
TATGCGGGGAGAAGGGTGCAACAATGAATGAATGGAATTCCAAAATCTCTGTGGATGTTCATTGACATGAAAAATAAATTTTAAAAAAAGATAAACCATTTCAACACATAGTGCATATACGATTCAGCAAATTTGTTTACATGTAAGTTCTGTACCATTCTCACCGTATTTTTCCAATTACACTACCCTCTTCAATATGAATTGCATCAATGTCCAAAAAACAAAAATCCTCACCTTTGACCAATAGGCAACATCATGATAGATGGAGAAAATCATTAACCTGTCAATAACTTCTTACTTGAATCCCCAGTCAACACACTTGGTACCAGCAATTAGGAGACATACTGCACTAGGAAAGTCTGGGGATCACTCCAAATTATTGAGGAGTGATGATGTCAGTTTCAAGACTAAAGTGTGCCTGATTCAGCCATGGTCTTTTCATTTACTTGCTATGCATCTAAGAGCTGGACAATGAATAAGGATGACAGAAGAATTGATGCTTTTGAACTGTAGTGTTGGAGAAAAATGCTAAATATTCCATTGCCAAAAGACCAAACATGAATATTTTGGAGAGAGTGTAACCAGAGTATGACTTGGAGGCAAAGATGATAAAGCTATGTGTCACATGCTTTAGGCAAGTTGATATGAGAAGCTATTATTCCTTGGAAGTGGATATTAAACTTGGAAAGGTGGAGGGTCAACAAAAGAGAGGAAGACCTTCAAGTAGGTAGATTGACACAATGACTGCAGCAATTGGCTCAAGTGTGTCAGGGATTGTGATGAAGGCATAGAGTAGGACAGGGTTAAGATACATTATTCATACTCAGCTCGAGAGCACCTAACAACATTATTATACATCATTTCCTCTTAAACTTCTTCCCAAAACTTTCTATATACTGTTGTAATTTGATCTTACATAGATAAATCTTTTAACTAGTTCAATACTAAAGAAATAAACACTAATTAAATGAAACTGTTGCTTAATTCTATGTAGACTTTTCAGAAAAGTTTTAGTTTGAGGTTCAGGGCTTCAAGATTATCTTAGAACAAGCGTCAGATGTTTGCTCAGCCTCAATGACTCCAGAAAGTCTAGATTCTATTGAGAATTAAAAATTCTCTTATATATATCTCATTCTCTTTGTATCAAGATTCTTCTATAGAATCTTATATCAAATCGTTCAGTACAGTTCTCTCATAACACAAGAGGCAGATGGTTGTAGTGACAACATTGCTCCTCCAATTGCTGACTTCTCTTCCTCTTCTACTGCAGGTGACTGGATATGGGTAAACTTGGATGGCCACTTTTAAACTCTTAAGTCCTTTGGTACTACACCACAAACTTGGGGTTAGAATACAGGCACTATAAAATATTATTAAGACAAATAACTGATATAACCTATGACCTTAATCTCCAAACAAGAAAAGCAAATCTCATGAAGTATTTGATCACATATAAGCAATATCAACAGCTGCTTTAAACCAAAAAAAAGTTACATAACATTGAAATTCTAAAATTCCATTTCTAATACTTTGTCATGAATGAATTTTTTCTACTTATTTTTGGTTAAATTCCAGAAATTTACCAGAACATATTTACACTAGATACCTTTTTTTAAATTGAGATTTATTTATATTCTCCTCTATTCTTTTTGTTAATTTTATACTGATTTGTTTACAAAGTATGTATACATTGTTTTTAACACTGGATCATTCCCATTTCCTTCTACTACTTCTACTGCCCCCCTGACCCATCAAATTGTGTGACCCTATGATTAACATCCCCTATTCCATCTATCTTCACCCCTCTGCTCCCACCTTCCCCTTGCTGGTATTCTCATAATTGTTCTACAAGAATGGTCTTATATATTATTTGTTCTTATGAGACTAAGTTAGTTCACTTAGCATAATACTCTTCAGTCCCTCCAAAGTTAGGTAATAATTTACAAAATCATTGCTCCTACATGCTGCATAGTATTCCATAATGTGACTGTACCATAATTTCTCAATCCATTAAATTATGGTTGGACATTTGGGCTGTTTCCGTATTCTTATAATGGTACATAATGCTGCTGTAAACAATGGTGTACAAGTCTCCATTTTTGCCCTTTTTCTCATTATCTTGGAATATATTCCAAGCAGAGGAATAGCTGTGTCATATGGAATTTCTATGTTCAGCTTTTTTTAAGGAAACACCAAACTGCTTTTCAGAGTGGTGGTACCATTTTACAATCCTACCAACAATGTATTAAGAGTTCCTTTCTCATCACATTCTCTCCAACATTTATTACTTGCTGTCCTGTTAAACCTCATTACTGCTACTAGAGTGATAGGAAATCTCATTGTGATTTTGATTTCTATCTCTTATTGCCAGTGATTTTGAGAATTTCTTCATCGTCTGTTGGCCATTTTAATTATCTTCCTCTGTGAAAAAATCTTTCCATGTCTTCTGCCCATTTTGTAATTGTATGATCAGTCTTTTTCTTGTGGAAGCCCTGCAGGATTCTGTAAAATTTTTGAGACCCTTGTCTAAAATGATATTGCCAAATGTTTTCTTTTCCCAGTCAGTAGGTTTTCTTTTCACTCTGTTTGAAAATGCTTTTGATGAGCACAGGAATTTAATCTTTAGAAGCTTTCATTCATCAATTTTATCCTCTGCAGATTGTGCATTTCTATATTTGGCTGTATTTGGTAGTCTCTTTATACTGTAGACTAGGTTGTCTAAGCTTGATCTAAATTTGTCTCTGATGAACTTTATAGTTTTGGGCATTATTCCCAGGTCTTTGATCCAACTTGAGCTGATTTTTGTGTATGGTGTGAGATGTGGATCCTCTTTGAGCTTTCTGCATGTAGAGGTCCAATTTTGCCAACACCATTTGTTGAAGAGATTATCATTTCCCCATGGACAGGTTTTATTTCCTTATAGAATGTCAGTTGACTATAGACAGCTGGATCTATTTCTGTGTTCTCAGTTCCATTGGTTGATATGCCTGTCATTTTACCAGTACCACACTGTTTTAGTTATTACCATGGTATATTAGGTTTTGAAGTCAGGGAGTGCTATACCTCCCACTTCATTTTTTTTTCAGAAGTTCTTTGCTTATTTGAGGTCTCCTTTCTCTCCAAATAAACTTAACAATTTCCCTGAAAAATTAGTTTGGTATCTGTATTGGGATTGTGTTGAACATGTAGATTGCTTTTTGTAGGATTATCATTTTCACAATATTGAGTCTTTCTAACCATCAACAGGGCATTTTTCCCCATTTCTTTAGGTCTTTTCTTTCAGTCTCGCAGAAAAATTCTGTAGTTTTCTTTGTACAGGATTTTTGTATCTCTTGTTAGGTTCACTCCCAAGTTACACTAGATACCATTTCTTAAGAAGAAAAGTGCAGCTCTATCTCATTCTTGCACATGCTTCAGACTATAAATGCTCTTCAACTATAATTGCTCTTCAATACAGTGTGCACAGTAGATCTGACATCTCTGAGTTTTATGCCTGTGATCTTTCAGAAGCAGATTTTCAAGATTTCGTCCAAGATATTTGAATCCACCAGTGAGTCCTTGAGAAATATGGAAATTTTCTACCCATGCAATTTACAACCTCAGAAATTGAATGAAGTGTCAGCCATTATTGGTTCCAGCCCAAGAGCAATGAGAGAATGAGAGATCATTATTATTAATAATGTTATTGTTATATATGGTGACATAGAGCATAGGGTGTTTCTCCACTAAATAAAAGACTGTCTCCAACAGTTTCTATCCACCTCAGTAGGAAAATGACAGCATTCTCTTCTCATTGACATTGACATCCTCCAAAACCCAGTGAAGGGTCACTATGAGTTGAAACCTAATTAATTGCAATGTTGTTGTTAGTTGTCAGTCAAATATACTCACAATGACTCTATGAACAACAGATCAAAACCTTGCCCTGTAACATTCTAATTATATCTATCATCCTCAAGCTCATTAGTGCAGTAGTCATTGCGTTGATCTGTATGGTTAAGGGTCTTCCTTACTTTCACTGATCTTTACTTTTCCCAGCATGACTGATACCTCTTGACAATATATCATCAACCTTGTCTATAAAGAGCACTCTGATTGAGTTTTTTGCAAGATGGATCTGCTTGTTCTTTTGGATAAGCAAATAGTGGTAAAATAATGAGATATCTAATTTTGCTTATTAGCTATCTCATTATTTTAACCTGGCTTACATTGTCTAAGATGAGACAATATTGTTAGCACATTAAGACAACGTGATTATCTGTTTAATTAACTCATTAATAATTAACAAAGGCTAAAACAAATAAGATTTGATTAAAAGATGCATAAATTTTGAGGATGATCAAAAAAGAAGCCCAAAGAAGTACACAGCAATCTTAGAGATTGTGTCACCCACATTGAAGCAACATACAGGCTCCATGCACATGTGGTCCAGAACAAGGGCCAATGGGAAAATTGTACTGAACAAAACAATTGATTTTGACCTCATGAGACAGCTGAAAATAATTGGGAGTCCACCAAGGGAAGATTCAGGGAGAAATGCAAGCAACTTTCTACTCCACTGACCATGACATATAATCTTTGATGAGCAATCTTACTACTTCAGGAATTTTTCTTTTTTAAGAACCACTGTGAATGTTTACAATTTAATTTCTTTGCCTAATGATGATATTGCTTCTTCTAATAAATATGAAAACATGTTTATTATTAAAATATTATTTCATTAATGCAATAAATGTACTAGCATAATAATGTGAGCTAAAGGAGCGGCATCCACTTCCGAAATGGCTTGCCTCCGGAAACTTTATGTACGAACAGTGCTCAAGGCCGTTCGTTCATAGGGTCGCTATGAGTCGTCTACGACTCGATGGCACCAAACAACAACAACAACAATGTATGATATAGGCCGGATGCAATTTCCACTGTATATATTCTATGGAGAGAAAAAAAAAGTGGCATTCTATTGGTTATGGGAGCTCTGGTGGCCTAGTGAAGCTGTTGGGCAGTCCTGAAGACATGTGGTTCAAGGCTCCCAGCTGCTCTGTGGGAGAAAGATGGGCAAGCTCCTCAGAGGCAATTAACTGCCTCTGAAAACCCACTGGAGAGTCAACTATGGATCAGTTCTCACTCTGTGGAACACAACAACTATTTATTATGTCTAGAAAGAATCAAGTACCCTATGTTCTAACTGATTTGAGCTTATATAGTATTTTACAGGAAACTTAATGTTGAGTGCTAAGGTTGAAACAAAGAGCTAATTTTGTAACCCTAAACTCCTTTGATTTTTTTGGTACGGATGTGTTTTCTTCTCAGAGATGTTGGCTCATGGTAAGATAAAACACAAAGCAGCTGCAGCAGCAAATGTTTCTTAAAAGGAAATGTATTCCCATGATCACATTAAATCTGCTACTGATAAAACCAATTTAGGAAAATCTTACATGGCAAGTTTAACTGTCCAGACCTTCCGCTTATATTTCTTACTTTTAAACTCTGAGTACCCAGCAGGAGGCCATGGAATCAGGGTGGAAAGTGGTTGTACAGCCTCATCTCTCACTTTTCTCTATCACTGCCTTTGTGATGGCTGATCAAAAACTGTCACCAGTCGAGATAGCAGAGATGCCATCTGCCCTGTGCTGAGAAGCCAGATTTCTAGTCATCTTTCTCTTTACTCTGAAATTATTCTCATCTGAAGAAAGAAGGAAGGGAGTAAGAAGGAAAGTAAAAAAGAAATAATGTGGGAAAATAAAAACAATAAAAGCAAGCAAAACCCTGTTCACATGAAACAAAGACAAAAACATTTAAGTTTATATTTTTTCCTTCTTTTTCAATCAAGTAGCAAAAGAAGAAAGCAATTGAGTCTATCATTAAAACACTTTCAAACAGTAAATTTTTAAAATTTCCAATAAATAAAATTTGAAAGTGCCACTTGCTGATAGGCTGTAAAAATACAAAATGGTTTGGTGTTTTGTTTCATTTCCCTGTTTACGTTGTTGTTCGATGTTTTCAAGCCAACTACAGCTCTTATGATCATATGCACAAGATTGGAATCGGACCCTATCTTATACTGTCTTCACCATCTCCACTATACTACTGAAGATATTTTTTTCTATCCATCTCATTGATAGTCCCTCTCTCTTTTTCTGACCTTTTAACTTTCCAGGAACAATAGTTTTTTAGGTTTCTCCCCACAAGGATTGGCCCCTTCTGATAGCATGCCTAAGTGTGAGAGATGAAGTTTCACCATCCTTTCCTCAAAGGAGCACCCTGGTTGCCTTTGAATAAATTCTTTTGGATTATGGTTTTGGTAAAGAGTATTAAATATAACATGGACTACTAAAAGAACACAATGGTTGATCTTGGAGAAAGTTCAACTAGGGATTAACCCTTTTTTAAAAAAAAATAAATGTGAGTTTATATAGTTACAGGAGTTTCAAATAAACATTTTTAAGACTTAGGGGTGGGGGTGTGTATGTGTACAATTTGCTCCAGTTTTTTCCCCTCTCTTTTTTTTTTTAACTATAAAAGATTGTCCCTGCTAGAGGTTGGGCTCTATGACGAGAAGCGTGGCGTTAGCATTGGTGGACGATCTATCAACAATCTGCATTATGCAGATGACACAACCCTGCTCGCTGAAACTGAGGAGGACCTCATGCACTTACTGCAAAGGGTCAAGGACTGCAGCCTTCAATATGGACTGAGGCTCAATGTCAAGAAGACAAAAATTCTCACCACTGGACCAATCGGTAGCATCAGGATGGATGGTGAAGAGATTGAGATTGTTCACAGGTTCAGTTTGCTCGGCTCCACGGTCAACACTCTTGGCACCAGTAGCCAGGAAACCAAAAAACATAATGCGATGGGAAAGTCTGCTGTTAGGGACCTCTCTAAAGTACTCAAGAGCAGCGGTGTCTCTCTGGAGACTAAAGTGCACCTGATACAGGCCATGGTTTTTGCAATCACTTGTTATGCATCAGAGAGTTGGACAATGACTAGGGAGGATAGGAGAATTGACGCCTTTGAGCTGTGGTGCTGGAGAAGAGTATTGAATGCACCATGGACTGCCAAGAAAACAAACAGATTCATCCTAGAGAGGGTTAAATCAGGCTGCTCCTTGGAGGCAAGGATTCTGAGGCTTCGCCTGACATACTTTGGGCATGTTGTAAGGAGCAACAGGTCTTTAGAGAATGACATCATGCTGAGTAGAGTAGAGGGACAGCGCAGGAGGGGAAGACCCTCTATGAGGTGGATTGATTCAGTGACTGGAGTAATCGGGATGGGTGTGTCAGAGGCAATGAGATTGGCACAGGATAGAGCACGGCTTAAGGCTGTTGTACATAGGGTCGCTATGAGTCGCAAATGACTCGACGGCACATAACAACAACAACAACAACAACAACAGTGCCAAAATCAACATCAAGTCTTATTTCTTTTTTTTATAATTTTAATGAACATTTACAGAGAATTTGGATTTCCATTCATTCATTGCTGCACTTCTCTACCCGCCCAGCCCTCTCCCCCTGCCCCCCAGTTCGCTCCTCTCTTTCAGTACACAATCCCCCCGCACCCCTCCCACCACCCCAAGTACATTCCACTATGAAACTTTAATTGTGGATTCTTGTGATAACCATAATACCCTATCATACATCGCTTCTAAATTATTCAGTCCCTCATCTCTTACAACCCAGTAATTCCTTAAAATTATGTCCTTCAAATCCCCTGTTACCTAAAGATATTTAATCATTTAAGACCTAGTAGTTATCTAGCCTTCATTGACAGTCCTACTTTATTACTACATGACTCTCTGAGTCCTCTAGCCCTTTGTCTTTGTCTCACTGTTCTTACTTGACCAATCAATTGCTTCTGAGAAGGGGATAAAATGCCTTCCTAGTGGCAAACTCCTCCTACTGTCTACGATATAAGACAAGGGGAAAAACCCCAACAAACCCAAGTGAAACACATATAATTTCAGAACTCCAAGCACAAAATGAGAAGATATTGAAGCAGAACAGACATCCACTGGAGAGGAAAGCAGAACAAAGTACAATGGTCAAGAGACATTGCATTTAGCATTCATGTTTCTATAGTTTCCTTCTTGTCTATGACACTTTCTTAGGCTTTTCTTTTTTTTTTTTTTACTTGAGAGTTTTGACATATACTGATCAGGCATCTTTTAGAATGGTCCTCATCTATAATAAAACTGAAACTTTCCCTAAAATTAAACTGGGGAAGATTGTTTTAAGATTAATAATTTGGAGAAAAAAACACACATGTCATCTTCATCTTACCTTATCAACAGCATGTTCTGGCAACATAATTTGTACTTTCATTGTTGATCTTGATCATCTGAAAAAGTGTGTGTCTAGTTTCTCCACTGTAGTTTCCCTTCCCCCACCCCTTATTTTTCTAGGGTCCAAGTGAGATGTAAATAATTAGTGTCAATAATTTTAAAAGAACTCAAAATTATTGGATGATTCACCGAAAATGTTGAGAGTAGCATCATATTATTTCACAAATATAATAACATAGTAATGATATTGTCCTCTCAACAACAATACCCCAATGAGAATAAACAGTATGAACATGTAACAGATTTGCTCAACAAGACGTTATCAACTCATGATAGGTCAGGGGTAATAACATCCACAAAAGAAATTATAATCTGAGGATTAGCTGATATTAACTAAACTAATACAAGACACAAGGATGGAAGCTTGGAAAACTAAAGCACAAGATTTGAATGTCTTCTTCAACAAGTTTATACTGAAGAAATAAAAATTCAGACCCAGTGATATCAAGTTGATTCCAAATCCTGAAAATCTAACATATTGGAGAGTGTACACAGCTGCATACTGTTTTCTAAGCTATAATTTGTATAAAAGCAGATACTAAGGCCTTTCTTCCACAGTTGTCCTGTGAACTGCTTTAGGATGGCAATGTTCCACAAGTAATTTGCCTTACCCCAGGACCTTGGAAGATCATAACAAACCATGAAAATGGCAATGGCCAGGAAGATACAGAGGAACCAAACCAAAATTGATGACACAATGAGTATGAAGACAAAATTCTTTAAAATAAAATGAAAGGATCAAATGTTAAATAAGAAAATTCACATATTGCTGATACTAGACTTAGAGCAAGTCAAAGACAGAAAGACAGTAATTGACACAGTAGTTCCTGGAATTGAGAGATTGTTAAATTGGATAGTATTTTAACAGGTGATTGTTAGAAAGAGAACAGAAATTTTGATCTGAAGTCACTGAGCTTTTGAATTTCTTAAAAAATGTGATTATTATGTATGGGAAAGACAAAATATTCTCATAAATAAATTATTGGATTCCCACATTTTTGTGTGAAAATACTTCCCAAATGTATCTAAAGATTATGACAGCTCAATTAGCACAGCAATAATCAAAATTTAACCTCTGCTCCTGGAGAAAGGACTCCTGGTAGCACATTGGCTAAGTACTCAGCTGCCAGCTGCTCAGGCAATTAAACCTTCTAAGAATGCCACCATGGAAGAAAAGGCACAGCAATTCGCTTCCACAAAGATTACAACCTTGGAAACTATGGCTGCTCTACTCTGTCCAGTGGGGCCGCTGTGCATCAGAATCCACGTTATTGCAATGGGTTTGGTCTTTGGGATTTATAGCTTCCCCATTTTGTTATGATGCAAATTCTGTTATGTTTCCTGAAGAAAAGCAGTATTTTCTTCCCAGTGACAAAGAATCTTAGTTTAACACAATCTGTGAAGTACATTAGCTGAAATGAGATTTTTTATTTTTGCTTTTTCTCGCCTTTTATGAAAAAATTCACTAGCTTCACATTATATGTGCACATTTCTTCACAACTTTCCTACTTAGAAGCTATTATAAAATAGTCAAATGGGAAGTAAATGTTCTCTTTATTTTACAAACCACTTACAGGAAAGCACAAATGTACAGATAACAGACTCTTCAAAGTATAAGATGAAATTCAGGGGATGTCAAAACCAGAATAAGCATTAGTAATTGATAGTCTCATCCAAGTTTATACCAGTGCATTTAATTCCATTTAAAATGTGGTTTCTAAGTTCACCCATCCTTAGTCTATTATGTTCTAGAGAGGTCATCTTAGCTCTTGTATCCATTATCATCAGCACATAAAAAAAATATTGGCAACATTAGGCTATCTGATGGAAAAACTCATTATAGAAGGAAAGTTTTGTGTAGAGAGAGATTTCAGATATTGGTGGCTATAACTCATCATGAAATCTAGCCTGTGATAATGTAGAGTGTCATAAAAAGAGCTGTGACATTGTCAAAGGTATTAAGTAAACTTAACTACTATATAT
>NW_006399998.1:1750975-1760356 GCF_000299155.1 Elephantulus edwardii | reverse complement strand
ATGTTTTCTAACATATGAGAGCTCATCTATCATCATTGTTTTGTTTTTGTTAAGTGCCATCCATTTAAAATTGATAAAAACCCTATATACAAGAGCACAAAATAGTACCTGATCTTGCATCAATCACACTACCTTTACTATAATTGAGCCCCTGGCTGCAGCAACTGCAGTATTTCATTTTATTAAGTTATATTTTCACCCTGACCTTCTACTTTTCAAGCATGAGGTCCTTCTATGGTGACTGACGCCTTTTAATAAAGTGTCCAAAGTATGTTGGGATTTTCTCCATCCCTGTTTCTAAAAGGCATTCCAGTTTTAACTACCTTCAATTCTAATTTGCTCCTTCTAGAAGTGGGTACTAGATAAGTACTCTCTTCTCACACTATAACTCAAATGCAATAACTTTTCTTCAAGTCTTCTGTATTTGTTGTCCAGATTCACATACATATGGTTAAACATATCATGATTTGGATTATGAGAACCTTTGTACTCAAACTGGAATCTTAGTGTTTAACACTTTAAAGAAATTTCACAACAGATTCAACAATTGTACTGTTACATTATTCCTTGACTAAGGTTTCTGCAGGCCTTGATTGTTGGTTGAAGTAAAAGAAAATCTTTGACAACTTTAGTCTTTACTGTTTATCATGATGTTGCTAACTGGTCCACTTGTGAATAGACGTGTTTTCATTATATTGAGTGTAATTCATATTGAAGGCTGTAGGCTTTGATTTTTATCAGTAACATCGTCAAGTCTTTCAGTTTAATATTGCAAAGTTGTGTCATTAACATATCACGGGTGCTGCATTCCTCCAATCCTGATGCTGTAGTCTTCATCATACTTGGAATTATTAGTTTAATATTCAGATTAAATCATTATGGTGAAAGGATACAACCCTGAAGCATATTTTTCCTCATTTTAAAACCCACATCCAGCCTTCAGTATGGATTGAAACTCAATGTCAAGAGGACAAAGATTCTCACCATTGGACCAATTGGCAGCATCAGGATGGATGGTGAAGAGCTTGAGATTGTTAACAACTTTAGTCAGCTTGGCTCCACAGTCAACACTCTTGGCACCAGCAGCCAGGAAATCAAAAACAGTATTGCAATGGGAAAGTCTGCTGTTAGGGACCTCTCCAAAGTACTGAAGAGCAATGGTGTCACTCTGGAGACTACGATGCATCTGATACAGGCTATGGTCTTTGAAATCACTTGTTATGCATCGGAGAGTTGGACAATGACTAAGGAGTATAGAAGGGGAATTGAAGCCTTTGAGCTGTGGTGCTGGAGAAGAGTGTTCAATGTATCATGGACTGCCAAGAAAACAAAGATATTTCTCCTAGAGAGGTTTAAACCAGGCTGCTCCTTGGAGGCAAGGATTCTGAGGCTTCGTCTGACATACTTTGGACATGTTGTAAGGAGGGACAGATCCTTGGAGAGGGACATCATGCTTGGGAGGGTGGAGGGACGGCACGGAAAGGGAAGACCCTCTATGAGGTGGATTGATTCAGTGACTGGGGTAATCGGAATGGGTGTGTCAGAGGCAGTGTTATTGGCACAGGATAGAGCAGGGTTTAGGGCTGTTGTACAAAAGGGTCGCTTTGAGTCGCAAACGACTGGACGGCACATAACAACAACAACAACAACAAAACCCACAACATTCTTTTGTCCAGTTCAAACAACTACCTCCTTGTCTACATACAAGTTCCACATAAGCACAATTAATTGTCCTTAAAATCAAAATTTTGCAATATTATCCACAATTTGTTACAACATATACAGACAAATGTCTTTGCGTCATCAGCAAAGCACAAATATTTCTGTTCTATAATCTTTCTACTATTCCGCTTGCAGGCAAGACCTATCTGACATTAGCAATTATATCTTTCATTTTAAATAGTCCTCTGAATCTTGCTTGAATTTCTGGTGAATCTTATAGATATAAAGCTGCAATCATAAAGCTGAAATAATTTTTAATAACCCTGGGCAAAATGTAACATCGTAGGTGTTGATTATGATGTCTGATAATGTTTCTTTGACATTGGATCCATTCCTGTGGGCTTATCAAGCACATGTCTTCCTTTAATCAACTCAAACCAACATTTGGATCTTTTTTCTTTTAATGACTTTTTTGCCTTTGATGTCTAATCTTCAGGCAACTGTTTAATATACTGAATTTCTTTTTGAATGGTCTCTATTTTTGGGTGGCACAGACACAAGTTTGTACTTTGGCTCTCCTGGATTCATTTTTTTTTCCTTGATCCTCAATTTTAACATCCTGATAAGCAATTTTAATTTCCTTATGGTCACTTATGGCCTGATTCTGACTCATTATATTGGGTTTCCCATCATCACTTTCCACAGATGCAATTAACTCTATTCTTGTGAATTCTCTCTAGGCAAGAGTTTATCTGGTTATGGGGGGCATTTTTAAGAGAAAAAAAAATTGCAGTGAAAATTTCATTGGTAACACATAATTCTACCATAGAATTTTCAATCTTGTTTCTATCATCAAGGCCAGCAACCTTGATGATAGCAACCTATATTTTCTAATCTCTACCTGGGAAAGTCTGTTGTCAGAGACCTCTCCAAAGTACTGAAGAGTAATCATGTCAGTCTGGAGACTAAGGTGCACCTGATACAGACCATGGTCTTTGCAATTATTTGCTATGCATTATAGAGCTGGACAATGACAAGTGATGATAGAAGGAGAGTTGATTCCTTTGAGCTGTGGTGCTGGAGAAGAGTATTGAATATACCATGGACTGCTAGGAGAACAAACAAGTTAGTCCTGGAAAGGGTGAAGCCAGGTTGCTCCTTGGAGGCAAGGATTCTGAAGCTCCATCTCACATACTTAGAACATGTTGCAAGATGGGATCAGTCCTTGGAGAAGGACATCATGCTTGGGAGGGTGGAGGGACAGCCAGAATAGGAAGACCCTCCAATGAGATGGATTGATTCAATGACTGGGGTAATGGTGGTAGATGTATCAGAGACAATAAGATTGACAAGGAATAGAGCAGGGTTTAGGGCTGTTGTACACAAGGTCCTATGAGTCACAGATAACTCAACGGTACATAACAATAAAAACAATAATCCTTCTTTATTTCCAACCATCGCTCTACAATTATCATGTTATAAATACATCTTAATTGTATGTTTGTTCCGTTTCAGACTGCAGAACTTGGTAGAAATTCTCAATTTCTTTCTCTTTGGTGTTAGAGATTGGTGTGTATATTTGATTGATAACTATAATAATAAATCTTCTTCATATACTTTTGAAAGTAATTCTACCATTGATAGTCCTACGCTTCAGGATAGATCTTGAAATGTTCTTTTTATTATTAATATAATCCTTTATTTTCTCTACCATTTACATATGCTTGGCTGCATTTTCCACTAACAATTCTTCTCAGGAAGCTCTAGAGACCTAGCTGTAAGGAGTGCACTGGCAACCCAATTGGATGTGATTCAAATTCACCAGCTGCTCTGTGAGAGAAAGAGGAACAGTCTCCTCTTGTGTGATTAAATGTTTCAGAAAGGAGGGTCAACTATAGGTTAGTTCTGACTCGATGGTACTCAATAACAATAATACTCCTTATTTGTTTCTAACTTTAACATTATCATTTTCATTCCTTTTCAAAACTGTAAAAGAAATGGTTGTCTGTCATTATTAAAATTTTTCATTGACTAATTTTTAAAAGCACGTTTTCATGTCCTTCTTAGTAGTCTTTCTTAGTCTGGAAGATCTGTAGAAGGTTGTCCATCGTACATACATAGCCTGCTATCAAAGCTTCCAGCTTCAGAGAAATATACCAGCCACCTCAGTACTATGAAGTGACAGATGAGTGGTGGAAGGACTTGTTACTTCAACGCGTATGTTGTTGTCTTGTTAGGTGTAGTTAAGTTGAGTGTGACCTATAGATAGTCAAAAGAGAACAGATCTGAACCCTGTCCTATCCTGTGTGTCATCCTCATAATCTCTGATACACTAGAGTCCACATCCACGCAACAAAATAAAATGAGGATAAAAAAAATCAGCATGCTACAATATTTAATGATGCAAAAATATTTAATTCTATTTTTAAGTAAGAAGTTAAGGCTAAAAGCTAGAATATGTAATTTGTTTCTAATTAGCAAATAAAAAATATATATGTATAAAAACTACAAACAAAACTTGGACAATGGGAGTATGCATAAAAACATTATATGTTCTCTAATAGGGAAGTCAAAGTTAATTTTTTGTTTATTGTTTTTCAAATGTACTGTACCTTACACACAAAAAAAGTTTGCATAGACATCACAATTTGATATGTACATAGAAGTTGTGGTGGTGGTTGTGTACCAGTAAGTCAGAAGTGACCCATAGATAACCCGCCAGGACATTTTCAGAGGCTACAAGCCCCAGGGGAGAAAATTGCCCATCTCTCTCCCATAGAGTAGCTGATAAATTTGAGCTACATGCCTTTTGGTTGGTAGCACAACTCCTTACGACTGAGACTTGAGGGCTCCTTATTTTAATATGTGTATAAAAATACATACATATTTATAATTTTATAAAATAGTCAAATAGAGCATTAACCTGAGTTCCAATGACGGTATTTGATGAGTCTAAATTTCAAGCTCAAATAAGAGTTTTGAAGCGGAAAGTGTTTGGGTTTTTTAAGATTTATTTACTTATTTTATTATTTTTACCTTTAATTCTTTTTTAAAATTATGATTTTAGTGAAAAATTGCAGAAAAGTTGAGTTTTCATTCATTTACTGATAGACATTTTCTTCCGTACGCTACCCCTAATGTACATTGTAATACATGTCTTGTTCCAGATTGTTAATTGGTATACACATAATATTTAATCATTCATTCTTTTTGGATTGTCCCTTCACTTATTCCATTATAGTGTTCATTATTTATGCATTATTTTCCTCCTCTCCTCCTCCCCATCTCCCTTACCATCACTCCTCTTTTTAGAGCAATGAGCTTATGCAGTATTTTTCTTTTTGTGACTTAGTTCTTTCACTAAGTATAATGTCTTCCAGACTCATAGATATTGCATAGTGTTTTACAGGTTCACTGTTTTCAATATTGTGTAATATTCCACTGTGTTGATGTACCACAGTTTCTCTATCCATTCATTTGTTGATAGGAGTTTGTGCTACTTCCACTTCTTTGATATTGTGAGCAATGCTGCAAGAAGCTTGAGTGTGTACACATCTGTTTGTGTCACAGCTCTGATTTCTTTAGGGTATATTCCCAGTAGTGGTTTAGGTGGGTCAAATGGTGTTTGCATTTCCTACTTTTGAAGACACACCAGACTGTTTTCTACAAACAGAAATCATCCCTTCTATCTATGGACAACTGATATTTGACAAATAGATAAACTCAACTCAGTGGGGAAATGGCAGCCGCTTTAAAAATGATGCTGGGAAAATTAGATATCCATCTGTAGAAAACTGAAGCAAAATCCACACTTCACACCATACCCAAAACAACTCATGGTGGATCAGAGACCTAAGAGTAAAATCAAAGACAATAAAGTTCATCAGAGAAAATATATTCCTATTCTTCTTCTAGAAGCCCTAGTCTAAGACATAAATAGGATTTCAAACATAATTTAAAAAAACCCAGAATCACAACAGAAGAGGATAGAATAGATTAATGGAATCTTTTGAAAGCAAAATTCTTGTGTGTATCAAAAAACTTCTTCAACAGAAGGAGAGGGAAGCCCACAAACTGGGGGGAAATATGTGGCAATGGTATGTCTAATAACAGACCCATATATAAAAATTATAGAAAATTTCACTATTTCAATAAGAAAAAGAAAATTCCATTTAAAAAAATGGGCAGAAGATATGAATAGATGCTTCACCAAAGAAGAAAGTCAGATTGCAAATAAACACCTTAAGAAATGTTTATAATTGCTAGTGATTGTTATTGTTTTTATGTGCCATCAAGTCAGCTGCAATTCATAGTTACCCTATGTACAATAGCTTTAAATCCTGCCCTACCCTAAACCAGACTTACTGACATTGATATACCTAATCCCATTGCCCCAGTTACATGTCAATCTATCTCATCTGGGATCTTCCTCTTTTGTGCTGTCACTCCACCCTCCTAAGCATGATCTCCTTCTCTAAGGACCGGTCTCTCCTCACAATGTGCCTAAAGTATTTGAGATGGGGCTTCAAAATCCTTGCCTCCAAAGAAGAACTTGGTTTTACCTTCTCCAAGACAGACATATTCGTTCTGCTGGCAGTCCATGGCATGTTTACTACTCTTCTCCAGAACCACAAATCAATTATTCTTCTATCATTCTTAATCATTGTTCAGCTCACTGATGCATAGCAAGTAATTGTGAAGACCATGGCCTGGATCAGGAACACCTTAGTCTCCAGACTGATATTGTTACTCTTTAGAACTCTGAGAGGTTCCTGACAGCAGATTTACCTAATACAATTCATTTTTTTTATTTCCTAACTGCTGGTGCCAAGAAGTGTTGATTGTGGAGCAAAGAAAGTTGAAATTGTTAGCACCTCAATCGCTTCTCTATGTATCACGTTGCTGCCAATTGAGTGCAAATCAAATCAATAATGAGATATTATTTCAGTCCTGCAACAATGGCAAAGTTTAACAGGACAGAAAACAACAAATGCAGGTGAGGATATGGAAAGATTGAAACTCTCATGCTTTTCTGGGGCTACACTAATATGCTATTGGTAGGAAGTTTAAATAGATTTAAAATACAAAAACTTGATGGAGTATTTTCTCAAGGTCTGACACAGCAAAATCAAATATTTGCAAATCCATTATATATTAAAAAGCAAGCCAAACATGAATGAAGTAAAAATGTTAAGGAAGTATTAAGTAATGCTACTCATACTTGAGAGAGCACTGGTGGTGAAGTAGTAAGGAGTTGCACTGCCAACCGAAATGTAGGTGGTTCCAATCCACCAGGAGCTTCATGGGAGAAAGATGAGAAATCTCCTCCCATGTGATATATAGTCTCTGATAACTCTCTGGAGAGTCAGCTATGAATTGGTTCAGATTCGTCAGAACACAACAGCAACAACCATTACACTTTATTTTAGTTACTCAAATATCTGAATTTAAATAAAAAGTGAAACCTAACACAAGTTAGAAAATCTACACCAATGAATACAGAAAGCATTCTTTCTAAAAATTATTTTTAAAAAAATTTTAAAGTTGTTGTTAAAAAAAAAGTTGTTGTTGTTGTTGTTGTGTGCCATCGAGTTTATTTCAACTCATAGCGACCCGATGTACAACAGCCCTAAACTCTGCTCTGTTCTGTGCCAATCACACTGTCTCTGACATTCCCATCCTGATTACCCCAGTCACTGAACCAGTCTACCTCATAGAGGACCTTTCCCTCCTGCGCTGCCCCTCCACCCTCCCAAGCATGATGTCCCTCTCCAAGGACCGGTCTTTCCTTACAACATGTCAAAAGTATGTTAGACGAAGCCTCAGAATCCTTGCCTCAGAAGAGCCGCCTGGTTTAACCCTTTCCAGGATAAATTTGTTTGTTTTCCTAGCAGTCCGTGGTACCCTCAACACTCTTCTCCAGCACCACAGCTCAAAGACATCAATTCTCCTTCTATCCTTCCTAGTCACTGTCCAACTCTCTTATGCATAACAAATGATTGCAAAGACCATGGCCTGTATCAGACACACCTTAGTCTTCAGAGAGCCACCATTGCTCTTCAGTACTTTGGAGAGGTCCCTACCAGCAGACTTTCCCATGGCAATACATCTTTTAATTTCCTGGCTACTGGTGCCAAGAGTGTTGACTGTGAAGTCAAGCAAACTAAAGCTGTTAACAATCTCAATCTCTTCACCATCCATCCTGATGCTGCCAATTAGTCCAGTGGGGAGAATCTTTGTCTTTAATGATTCTCACCTCTGGACCAAAACCTACTACACAGATATAATAACTGCAAACAGCATGGAGCTGGTATGATGACAAACACATAGACCAATGTGTGTAATAACACATCTATAGTCACCTGGCATTCAAGAACGAAACAAAATCTATGGAATGAGGAAGTGGCAACCACATCAATAAATGGTACTGGCAAAATGGGACATGTACCTGCAGAAAGTTGAAACAAGATTCACATCTCAAATCATACACAGAAATCACTCAAGGCAAATAAGAGATCTAGTGATAAGACCTAAAACCATGAAGATCAGAAGGGACAAAATGGGACCAAAATTAGAAGTCCTAATCCATGGTATAAACAGGCTGGTAAATACAGCCAGAAATGCACAACCAGGAGAGGATAACATCAAAGAATGGGAGCCTCTGAAGATTAAGTTCTTATGTGCATCAAAACCATTTTCCCCAGAGTGGAAATAGAAACAAAATCAACAAACAAAAACCCATTGACTTAGAAAGAACATCACAAAGTCTCATGATGCAACTTTATAGAATACTACAGGACATCTACAAGAAAAGGGTTGATAATCCAATCACAAAATGCGCACAAGAAATGGGAAGAATTTTCACCAAGGTAGACATTAGGATGGCCAACAGACACATGAAGAAATCTTCAGAATCACTGATAATCAGAGAGACGCAAATCAAAACCATGAGATACCATCTCATTCCAATAGCAGTGGCAAAGTTTAATGGAACATCAAGCAATAAATGTTGGAGAGGATGTGGAGAGGTGGGAAATCTTATACACTACTGGTAGGATTGTAAAATGGTACAACCACTCTGGAAGGCAGTTTGACATTTCCTCTAAAAGGTGAACATAGAAATCTCATATGATCCAGCTATTCCACTGATAGGAATATACCCCAAGGGGAATAAAACTTTGACACAAATGGAGATTTGTATATCATAGCAGTGTTATTCACAGTAGCTAAAACATGGAAAGATCCCAAAAGCCCATCAACAAATGAATGAAGAAATTGTGATATATTTACATGAGGGAATACTCTGCAGCAATAAGGAGAAACAATTTCATAAAGTACGGTGTACCTTAGTGAACTAAGAACAAATACAGTATAAGATCATTATTGTAGAAATAGAAAGATAGCTAGTAAGATGTGTATAAAAGTCCAAAGAGGGAAGAGAAAGGGTATGTTCAGAGTGTAGAAAGGTGGGAAATCACTGGAATGACAGAGTTTGGTGAGTGAAGAGAAGTAAGGATTATAATAAGAGTCAAAAGTCTTATAATAAATAAGAGTCTGATAAAATTCTTATAATAAGAGTGATTAGGGGCCTAAAGAGACCATAAATGACATCCAAGTAGATATATGTATACCCATGTTTATCGCGGCTTTGTTTACAATAGCAAGGAGTTGGAAACAACCTAAATGCCCATCAACAAACGAATGGGTAGAGAAGCTGTG
>NW_006399998.1:1750041-1750875 GCF_000299155.1 Elephantulus edwardii | reverse complement strand
CTCTCGTCTGTGACACTGTCTACTGAAGTGGCCCAGCTTTCCACAATGGAAGCAGTTCTGACCTCCTTTATTACCTTTGGGTGGCACTGTATATGAATAAGACTTCCTTTTCCTGACTCAGGCCCTAAACTGGCAGCAATAGCTGCCCCAATAATTTTGGCCATTCTCTGGTCTTTTCTCTTCCCTCTAGATCCCAGTTGTTAAAAGAGGGAAAAATTTTAGCAAATGTATAACAAATCATTTTGAACATTATAATCTTTTAAGCCTATGGCTAGAAGTATTAACAATATAATGATTTACAATCCAGAGATATATGTTCCAATGCAGTACCAATTTTCCATAAATGGTTTTGGTAAGAGGAATGTTGTAAATGTGGACACATTTCCACTATTCCTCCTCCATGCCATGATATAGTGTTATTAGCTTGAGCAGTTATAAATCCTGCCATCCTTACTCTAACTTAATTCTTTTTTATTTAAATGTAAATTTGTTATTAATTTCAGTTAATATTTACAGAGGCTTTGGATTTCCATTCATTCATTGTTGTAGATTTGTCCCCTCCCAAGGCTCCCCCCAATCCCAGAACACTACCATCTTGGAAAAGGAAAAGAAAAGATTCTTTCATTGTTTTACAAACCCCCCCCCCAGGTCCACTCCACCATGTAGCGATCGCTCTAGACTCCTGTCATGACAGAAACACCCAGTCACATATCTCCCCTAAACAGTTTCCTCCCTCCTCTGTTTCAGTGCAGTATACATTATTGAACCCATCTTACTCAGTCTCTCCCCAACCCCAAGGTCAATCCCATTCTACAACAGTGGCATCATGCAATA
>NW_006399998.1:1748716-1749941 GCF_000299155.1 Elephantulus edwardii | reverse complement strand
CAAAATCTCTGTAGATGTTCATTGAAATGAAAAATAAACAACCTAAATTTTAAAAAAAAAAAAGAGTGATTAGGGGTAGAGGAGGGGGTGAAGGAATTGGGAAAAGTCCAATGGGGACTTGAAAAGACAGGGCAACACTGGATATAGATCAATGGCAATTAAATTTACAAAGCATAATGTATAGTAATGACAAAATACGACAGTGTGAAGGAAAGAAGGTGTGAAAAACAATCTATATAAAGTTTGTATACAAATCAATATAAAAATTTACACCAAATACTAACAGATTTACTAATTAAGTGTTAAGATAGAATGTGGGGTTTTCCCCATCCTATAAATTTTATTTCAGACCACAGAAAACTAGTGGGGAGCTACTTTCTTTATTTAATGGGAACATATGACATAACCCTGAACTCCAAAAGACATCAGACTGGTAAACTCTGTGTGGTGTCTATTAAAATTCAAAAGGATCCCTATTGGAGAAACATAGATACAAACATTTTAAATAAAAGAGAGGCAATTTGCTCAAAATCTGATTGCAGCAATTAGTTATTTGCAAATGAACATTTGCAGCATCTGGCATTGGTAGTTCAGTGGCACTAGAAAAGAGAGCTGGTAGTATAGTCTCCAACAGTTTAATGTACCAACAACACCTCTGCGAAAAAAAGGGTTGTCTCCTCCTGTGCAATTTAACAGCCTCCAAAAGCCAGCCGAGGCTCAGATATGAGTCAATTACAATTCTTGATGACAGTGAGTTGAGTTGTAGTTGAGAAAAGGACACCCGCTGGTGGTGTTATGGTTAAAGTGGTTGGCTGTTTATGAAAATGTGAGTAGTTTAAATCCACTGACCAAAAAGATGTAGAACACTTGAACAGATGCGTCACAAAAGAAGAAATAGGGCAGGTCATTAGAAGCTCCCCCCTCAAAAAAAAAAAAAGTCCTGGCTTGGATGGCTTCACTGTCAAATTCTACCAAACATTTAGAGAATAATTTAAGAAATTAATTAAATTGTTGTTGCTTGTTATTTGCCATCGAGTCGCCTGCGACTCATAGTGACCCTATGTACAACAGCCCTAAACTCCGCTCTGTCCTGTGCCAATCGCACTGTCTCGGACACTCCCATCCAAATTATCCCAGTCACTGAATCAATCCACCTCATAGAGGGCCTTCCTCTCCTGCGCCGTCCCTCCACCCTCCCAAGCATGATGTCCCTCTCTAAGGACCG
>NW_006399998.1:1743828-1747726 GCF_000299155.1 Elephantulus edwardii | reverse complement strand
GGACAAATATTGCATGGTGCCACTGTTGTAAAATGGGACTGATATCAGGGTTGGAGTAAGACTGAGAAAAACTGGATAAATTGTGTATACTGCACTTAAAGAGGTGAAGGAGTGAATAATTTAAAAGCGATGTATGATACGGTCTTATGGTTATCACAGGAGTCCACAATTAAGGTTGCATAGTGGAATGTACTTGGGGAGTTGGGAGGGGTGCGGCGGGATTGTGTACCAGGGAAGGAGTGTTTCTTTTACTTTTGAAAGAGAGGAGCGAACTCGGGGAGGGGGTGGGAGGGATTGGTGGGGAGAGAAGTGCAGCAATGAATGAATGGGAATCCAAAATCTCTGTAAATACTCATTAAAGTTATTTTTAAAAATTAATTAAAAAAAGAAAACCATGACTAGATGGATGATTGTTCTGAAAGTAATTTTCATAAATTCATCATGATTCCCTCCTGTTTCTTTTTTTCAAATTGGTTGCTTGTGCAGAAAGAAGAAAAAGAAATGAAAGAGTAGCATATCAAACCAACAAAGACAAATCTAGATGCCACAATTCTAGCAAAATTAAGTGAGAAAATTACTTCTAGTCTCTCTTCTTTTTTCTAAAATAACACATTACATATTGTTGAACATCACAAAAGGAGAAATATAAGACAATTCGAAGGCTGAGCAAGAGTGGAGATGTGACTAGAAAGCTTAGCATGTGAGTTCTCTTTGGAAAACTCAAAACTCAAGCTAATTAACATCAATTTCGACTCAGTGACCCTATAATGTGTTTATGGTGTTTATGGAGATTGCAAATCACATGGGAGAAGATTGTCCTTTATTCTCCCATGGAGCCAAAGGTGGATTTGCCACCTTTGGGTAGATAAATTCAACTTCCTATTGGCTAAGCCACTAGGCTCCATGAGATCCCTCTGAACTCAACAAAATTGTTAATCATACTTGAAAGGTGGAAAAGGTAAAACAATCAGTTTGGAGCTAAAACCTTGCTACTCAGCTCACTTAATTAAGAGTAATTGGTGTTCATCATTGAAACATTCAAGTTCTTACTTCATTTATTAATTCATCTGACAGTTTACAGATATATAAAGCCACAATTCAATGTAGAAAGACACAAAAACTGTCTTTTAATATTACAGTATGCTATACTGTAATTTTACGGCATCCACTTCCGAAGTGGCTTGGCTCCGGAAAATCTATGTACTAACAGTGCTCAGGCACCAAACAACAATAACAACAACAATGACAAAGAGAGAGCTACATTGGCCTAGTGGAAAGGAAGTTATGCTACCAAGCTGAAGGTGGGTGATTTTCATCTGCAGCTCTCGGCCAGGTTCAAATTGTTTTCCTATCAAACATTCTTCTAGGTGGTATAGCACTGGTCTGTGCGTTGCTGTACAGAGGTAACTCGTGGTTGCTGCGATGCTGAAGACCGTGACAGTGATGTGCCAAACGTGGTGAGGGGTACCCACGGTGGACAGTGTTTGGTGGAGCTTCCAGACTAAAAGAAGCCTGGAAGCAGGAGCGGCATCCACTTCCGAAATGGCTTGCCTCCGGAAACTCTACCTACGAACACAAAACAACAACAACAACAACATTACATCTTTCATTGTTTCAACTAAATATTCTGTTTAAATACATCAGTGTTCTATGTCATTAGCCTAGTGGGTAAGAAGTTGTATTGTCAACCCAACGGCAGGTAGTTTGAATCCACTAGCAGCTCTGCAGGACAAAGATGAACAGTCTCTGACTGTGTGGATTACAGACTCTGAAAAGCCAGTGGAGAGTCGACTATGAGTCAATTCTGAACATGACAGCAATGAACTGTTCAGAAATCCTTTATAAAATATGTGGCATATTATTTTTTACAACATTTTAACAAAGTGACAGGGACCCCTGAAGCAGTAGAACATGTGGGAAATGTGAAAAATATTTTCCAAAATCGGACTAAAATTTATTTTTTTTCTTATGCAAGTCAGTTTGGATGATGCCAAACCTAGTATTTTACCATATCAGTATCTTAAGAATTTTTCTTTTATTGTTGCTAAGGATATCTTGTAAATATAAACTTTATCAAGCAGCCTCCACTTTCTTAACACCTTGCAAGTGGCCATCTAAGATACAACCAAATGTGTCTACTTGGCAGAAGCAAAACAGCAAGAAAACCATAAACAGCAACAATCCACAACCTAGTCCACCCTGACAATTTTTTCAAAAAGCTGAAGAAGCTTGGAAAAATACCAGATAAAATATGTTTCAACGCAAAAACAGAGGGGAATTTCATTGTGATAAAGAGGTTCATTCATGAAGAAAATAGAACAATAACAATGTTAATGAGTACGTAGCTAATAATAGAGTTTCAACACAACTACAGGGGGAAATGCTGACAGCTTTTTAAAAGAAACCAGTGTCTCCAAAATCGTGGTGATTTCAACACCATTTTCTCAATAATTGTTATAACAGAAAGAATATCAGGAAGAACTTTGAAAACTTGAACACTACCAATGAAATAACAAGGTAGTTGATGTTTCTTAAATAGTATTTTATTATAATTTTGGTGAAAGTTTACACAGCAAATTAGACTACTCTTTGATAATTTCCCCACATATTTTTATATTAGTTAAATTTATCACAATGTATTAACATTCTCTTTGTTCTATTTCCAATATTCAATTTTCTCTTCTCCCTTATTTCATCTTTTCTCTTGACAAATTTTTGACATTTTTGTCCTATCATGATGGTCTTTGTGTTGTTGTTGTTGTTGTTGCTAGCTACCCTCAAGTCAAGTATGACCCACAGTGTATTAGGTTCCATCTTCATCATCTCTAACACACTTGAACACATTGCTATTGTCACTGTGTCAATTCATCTTTTTGAGGATCTTTCTCTTTCACTCACCTTCCAGCATCCCAAGCATCATGAAACTTTCCAAGGCATAGACTCTTCTAGCAACATGTTATAAGAGATGTAACTTCATTATCTTTGCCTCCAAGGAGTACACTGGCTGCACTTTTTCAAAGACATATCTGTTTGAGTTTTCAACAGTTCATGGTATATTCTGTACTCTTCTTCAATGTCACTACATAAAGGCATCAATTCTTCTTCTGTCACCCTTATTTATTGTCCAGTTCTCAGAAGCATAGCAGGTGATTGAAAAGACTATGGTCTGCATCAGGCACACTTTAGTCTTCAAGCCAATATCATTGCTCTTCACCATTGTGGAGATGTCCCTGACAGTGGATTTCCCAGTGCAATACATCATCTAATCTCCCAGGTGCTGGAGCCAAGACTGCCAGATTTTTGACCCAAGGAAAATGAAATCATTTATATCTTTCAACAAAGGATAAGACATCTCCTCTCATTAGCTAAATTGCCTGGGGGGGGGTACCCACCAGTGGGTGAGCTATGGATTCTTATTCAGTAGAATACACAACAACAAGAGCAAGATCATGATATTGATTATTGGGCCCATGGTGGAGATCTTCATTTTCTTAATGTTGGTACTTAATCCATACCAAAGGCTGTGTAGTTCTTGATCTTCTGCAGCAAGTGTTTCAACTCCTCCTCCTCACTTTGAGCAAGCAAGGTCTGCAGAATTTTGCAGGTTTTTTAGTTGTTGCGTTGTTGTTGTTATGTGCCGTCGAGTCACTTGCGACTTATAACGACCTTATGTACAACAGCCCTAAACTCCACTCTGTCCTGTGCCAATCACACTGTCTCTGGCACTCCCATCCCAATTATCCCAGTCACTGAATCAATCCACCTCATAGAGGGGCTTCCTTTCCTGCGCTGTAGATCCACCCTCCAAAGCATGATGTCCCTCTCTAAGGACCGGTCTCTCCTCACAACATGTCCAAAGTATGTTAGATGGAGCCTCAGAATCCTTGCCTCCAAGGAG
>NW_006399998.1:1738886-1743728 GCF_000299155.1 Elephantulus edwardii | reverse complement strand
CAGAGTGAGCCACAGTTTGTTATGATCTACACAGTCAAATGCCTTTGCATAGTCAATGAAACACAGATAGACATTCCTCTGCTATTCCCTGCTTTCAGCCAAGATCCATCTAACATCAGCTACATTATCTCTAGTACCACGACCCCTTCTGAAACCAGCGTGGACTTCTGGTAGTTCTCTGTTGATGTGCTGTTCCAGTCGTTTTTGGATATTTTTCAGTAAAATCTTGCTTGCATGTGAAATCAGTGAAATTGCTCTGCAGTTTCCACATTCTGTTGGGTCGCCTTTCTTTGGGATAGGAACAAATATCGATCTCTTCCAGTCAGTTGGCCAAGTGGTCGTAAATTAGTAATTAAAAAATAGAAAAAGAAGAAACACTCCCAGAGTCACCCTTCTTCTTCTTCTCCTTCTCCTTCTCCTTCTTCTTCTTCTTCTTCTTCTTCTTCTTCTTCTTCTTCTTCTTCTTCTTCTTCTTCTTCTTCTTCTTCTTCTTCTTCTTCTTCGTCTTCTTCGTCTTCTTCTTCATCTTTGCCTTCTTCATCTTCTTCTTCTTCGTCTTCTTATGTGCTGTTGGGTCACTTGTTACCCATGGTGACCTTATGTACACAAGCCCTAAACCCAGTTTTATTCTGTGCTAACCTCGCTGTCTCTGTCACCTACTCCAATTACACCAATTGCTGAATCGGTCCATCTCATCGAGGATCTTCCTCTCTTATTCTGTCCCTCCACTCTCCCAAACATGATGTTCCTCTCCAAGAACTGGTCCCTCCTTGCAGCATGCCCAAAGTATGTCAGGCAAAGCTTCAGAATCTTTGACTCCAAGGAGAAGCCTGGTTTAACCCTCTCTAGGCTGAACCTGTTGTTCTCCCAGCAGTCCATGGTATATTCAATACTCTTCCAGCACCACAGTTCAAAGGCATCAATTCCCTTTCTATCATCTCTAGTCATTGTTCAGCTCTCGGATGCATAGCACGCCTATGGCCTGCATCAGGTGAACCTTACTCTCCAGCCTGATGTCATTGCACTCCAGGTCTCTGACAGCTGACTTTCCTAATGCAATTCATCTCTTGATTTCCTAGCAGCTGGTACCAAGAGTGGAACCAAATAAACTAAAAGTGTTAACAATCTCCATCTTTTCGCCATCCATAATGATGATTTCAATTGGCCCAAGAGTGAGAATTTTTGCTCTCTTGATGTTGAGCTTCAATCCATATTGAAGGCTGTCGTATTGACCTTCTGCAGCAAACACTTCAGGTCCTCCTCAGTTTCAGCAGAGTTATGTCATCTGCACAATTCAGGTTGTTGATTAATCTTCCTCCAATCCTGATGCCACTTTTCTCCTCATACAGCCCAGCATCCTGAATGATATGTTCTACCTGCATACAGACTAAAAAGGTATGGAGACAGAATACATCCCTGATATACTTTCTGATTTTGAACCATACAGTGCCTCATTGCTCTGTTCTGATTACTGATTCTTGGTTCAAGTATACGTTTTGCAGATACTATTATATAAAAAAAATTAAGACAGACTGAGAAGAAGAATTGACCATCCACTTCCAAAATAACAGGCCTTAGAAAACCCTATGTACAATAGAACACACTTAGACTAGCAGACATAGCAATTGAGACTGAGATCATAGAAATGGAAACGCACAGAAGGAGGAACAGCTATAAGCAGACACTAGTGATTGGAATGTGAAATGTGAGAAGAATGAATGTAGGAAAATTGTACATTGTTTAAAACGAAATGGAACGTATAAATATTGATATAACAGGTATCGGTGAAGTGAGATGGCTTGGCATGGGACATTTTTAATCAGAAGATCATATGATATGCTACGCTGGGGATGAAAAGGTGAGGGAAAAAATGGGATTGCTTTCATAATAAAAAAATCATTTCTAGATCCATCATGAAATACAATGTGGTGAGTGACAAAATAATATCAATACGCATACAAGAAAGTCCAGTGAATATATCAATATCATTCAAATATATGCACTGACAACTAGAGCCAAAGAGGAGGAATCAGAACATTTCTACCAACTTCTGAGTCAGAAATCTAACATACAATCAAGATGCATTGGTAATAATGGGTGACTGGAATGCAAAAGTTGGGAATGGAGAAGAAGGATCTGTAGCTGCAAAACATGAACTTGGTGACAGAAATGAGGCTGGAGATAGAATGATAGAGTTCTGCACATTCAATGATTTATTAATTGCGAATACCTTTTATAAGAAACACAAACACCGGCTATACACATGGATTTCACCTGATGGTGTGCATAGGAATCAAATCAATTTCATCTGTGGACAGAATCGCTGGAGAAGTTCAGTATGAGCTATAAAAACCAGGCCAGGTGCTGCTTGTGGAACAGACCAACTACTCATATGGAAGTTCAAGCTGAAGTTGAAGAAAATAAAATAAAATCCCCAGGAACCAAAATGTGACCTTAACTCTATCCCACTCGAATTTCAAAACGATCTCAGGAACTGATTTGAGGCCTTGAACACCAATGAATGAAGAGCAAATGAGCTGTGGGAGGATATCAATAATGTTATCCATGAAGAATGCAAAAGATCATTATAAATACAGAAAAGGAAGAAAAGACCAAGATGGATGTCAGATGAGACTCTGAATATTGTATAGAGTGCTGAGAAGACAAAGCTAAAGGAAGAAATCTAGAAATTAAAAAGCTGAAGAGAAAAGTTCAAAGGGCAGTTCAGGGTGACAAAGCAAGGTATTACAATGAAATGTGCAAAGAGCTGTCAGAAAATCAAAAGGGCCAAACATGCTCAGGATTTCTTAAGCTGAAGGAAATTAAAAACAAATTCAAGCCACAAGTGGCAATACTTAAGGATGCTTTGGTCAGAATGTTAAATGATCCAAGAAGCATTAAAAGAAATGGAAATAGTACACAGAGTCACATGAGAAGGAATTATCTGACACAGAAAAATTTCATGAGACAATTCATAAGCCAAAGTCTGTGGTGATAGATGAAAGAGTTAGTTCAAACTGCTCTGAAAGAATTGGCAAAAACAAGGCTTCAGGAGTTGACGGCATACCAATTGACATATTTCAACAAACAGATAATGCCTGCCCTGGATGTGCTCAGTAAGTTGTGCCAAGAAATCTAGAGGACAGCCATCTGGCCAACTGACCATAAGAGATCGATATTTGTTCCCATTCCAAAGAAAGGTGACCCGAGAGAGTGCAGAAATTATTGAACAATATCATTAATATCACGTGCAAGCAAAATTCTGGAGCAACACGTCAACAGAGAATTGCCAGAACAGCAGGCTAGGTTTAGAAGAGGCCGTGGCACTAAGGATATTATAGCTAATATTAGATCCATCTTGACAGAAAGCAGAGTACCAGAGGAGTGTCTATATGTGTTTCATTGCCTATGCAAGCTGTGGCTGACTCAGAAGAATGGGAATCCCAGAACATTTTATTGTGCTAATGCGAAACCTATATTTGGACGGAGAGACATTTGTCAGAACAGAGCAATGAGACACTACATGGTTCAAAAACAAGAAGGGGGTCTATCAGGGATGTATTCTGTCTCCACACCTTTTCAATCTGTATGCAGAACAGATTATCCGAGATGCTGGGCTGTATGAATAGGAATGTGGCATAAGGATTGGTGGAAGAGTCATCAACAACCTGCATAATGCAGATGACACGACCATGCTTGCTGAAACTGAGGAGGACCTGAAGTGCTTGCTACAGAAGGTCAAGGATTGCAGCCTCCTATATGGATTGAAAGGAAAAAGAGTAGCAGACTGGATAAAAAGCCAAAATCCATTAATATGTTGTCTACAAGAGACACATCTAAAAAATGAAGATAAAGACAGACTAAAAATAAAAGGGTGGGGGAAAATATGCCAAGCAAAACGGCAACCAGAAAAAAGCAGGAGTAGCGATATTAATCTCTGATAAAATAAATATCAATGTAAAAACCATCACAAACGACAAGGAAGGTCACTACATAATGCTGAGAGGGTCAAAAGAACAAGAGGACATAATAATAAATATCTATGCACCAAATGAAAGACCACCAAAATATATAAAACAAACATTAACAAGACTGAAAAAGGAAATAGACAACACTACTATAATATTGGAGACTTCAATACACCCCTCTCAAGAAAAGATAGAACTACCAGAAAGAAACTCAACAAAGATACTGGAGAATTAAACCATACAGTAAACCAACTTGACCTCATAGATATTTATAGGCTAATGCACCCAAAAAAACCCACAGTATACCTTCTTCTCCTATGTACATGGAACATTCTCCAGAATAGATCACATTCTGGGACACAAGGCAAGCATCAATAAATGAAAAAACATAGAAATAATACAAAGCCACTTTTCAGACCATAATGCTACAAAATTAGAAATTAATAATAGGATGATAAAGGAGGAAAAAAAACATACATTTGGAAGCTGAACAACTCCTTGCTTGAACACGACTGGGTACTAGAAGAAATAAAAAATGAAGTTAAAAATTTTCTTGAAACAAATGACAATGAAAACACTGTTTACCAAAACCTCTGGGAAACAGCTAAAGCAGTAATTAGAGGTCAATTTATAGCAATAAGCAAACACATGAAAGGCGAGAAAAAATGACCATTGACTCTCTAACTCAACATCTTCAGCAAATTGAAAAAGAGCAGCAAGAAAACCCAACACCCTCTAAAAAAACCGAAATTATAAAAATTAGAGCAGAAATAAAGGAAATAGAAAACCAAAAAACAATTGAAACTATCAACAAAACTAGGAGTTGGTTCTTTGAAAAGGTTAAGAAAATGGACAAACCATTAGCAAAACTCAC
>NW_006399998.1:1736889-1738786 GCF_000299155.1 Elephantulus edwardii | reverse complement strand
GAGATGAGTCAAGCAACATCACAGAACCAACGAAAATTAGAAAGCTAACATTAGAGTATTTTGAAAAATTATACTCAAATAAATATGAAAACCTAGAGGCAATGGACAAATACCTAGAAATGTACAATCTACCTAAACTAACAGAAACTGAAATTGAACATCTGAACAGACCCATTACAAAAGAATACATTGAAAAGGTAATACAACAATTTCCGACCAAAAAAAGCCCTGGACCAGATGGTTTTACAAGTGAATTTTATCAAACATTCGAAGAAGAATTGTCACCAATTCTACATAAACTATTTCAGGAAATAGAAAAAGATGGAATACTCCCAGATGCATTCCATGAAGCAAACATATCCTTGATACCAAAGCCAGGAAAGGACACAACCAAAATAGAAAACTATAGGCCAATATCTCTTATGAACATGGATGCAAAAATACTGAATAAAATCCTGACCAATAGAATTCAATGATACATCAAAGAAATAGTCCATCATGACCAAGTGGGATTTATAACAGGTATGCAAGGGTGGTTCAACATAAGGAAAACAATCAATGTAATTCATCACATTAACAAAGCAAAGAAAAAGAACCACATGATCCTATCAATTGATGCAAAAAAAGGCCTTTGATAAAATCCAACAACCTTTCCTGATTAAAACACTCAACAAAATAGGATTAGAGGGGAATTTCAACATAGTAAAAAGTATTTATGCAAACACGAGAGTCAACATCGTTCTCAACAGAGAGAGGTTAAAGGCATTCCCTTTAAGAACAGGAACTAGGCAAGGATGCCCACTCTCACCTCTCTTATTCAACATTGTATTGAAAGTCTTAGAGCAATAAGGCAAAAGAAGGAATTAAGAGGTATCCAAATTGACAAAGAGGAGGTAAAATTATCTCTCTATATAGATAATATGATAGTATACCTACAAAACCCTAAAGACTCAGCAAGAAAACTATTGGACCTAGCTTACCAATTCAGCAAAGTAGCAGGATACAAGATCAACATATAAAAATCAGTTGGATTTCTCTACAGTGACAAAGAAAATACAGAGCCTGAACTAAGAATAACAATACCCTTCACAATAGTGAATCATAAGGTTAAATATTTGGGAGTAAATCTAACCAGAAGCACAAAGGATCTATTCAAAGAAAATTACAAAACATTACTACAAGAAACAAAAAGAGACCTGGAGAAGTGGAAGAATACCCCTTGCTCATGGATAAGAAGACTCAATATTGTGAAAATTGCAATACTACCAAAGGCAGTTTACACGTTCAATGCAATCCCAATAAAAATACCAATCCAATTCTTCAAGGAGGTGGAAAAGGTAATATTCAGTTTCATTTGGAATGGAAAGAAGCCCGAAAAAGCAAAGCACTCCTTAAAATTAGATAAAAGGTAGGAGGCATCTCACTCCCAGATTTCAAATCCTACTACACTGCTGTGGTGGTTAAGACAGCATGGTACTGGTACAATGACAGACACATAGATCAATGGGATAGAATTGAGAACCCGGAAATCAGCCATCTACATATGGTCAACTGATTTTTGACAAGCAAATGAAGTCAGTTGAGTAGGGAAACGACAGCATTTTTTTGTGGGGGTTCATTCATTCATTTTTTAAATATTATTATTAAATTTTATTAGTTTTAATGAACATTTACAGATATTTTGGGTTTTCATTCCTTCATTGTTGCACTGTTTTCTCAACCCTCTTCCCCAGCTTGTTCTTCTTCCCCCCCCCCGAATGTCTGTTTTAATTGTCCAATTGCCACAGTGCTTGTCAAAGCCAGTTCTGATAAATCTCCTTTGTCAGTGTGTCCTTTGCCATTCCCTATCACTCCTCCCTGAGAGAGACTTCACCCTGATTCATAAGGAAAAGGGGAT
>NW_006399998.1:1724551-1728444 GCF_000299155.1 Elephantulus edwardii | reverse complement strand
GGGAGGATATCAAGGGTATCATCCAGGAAGAGTGCAAACGGTCATTGCAAAGACAGAAGAGGAAGAAAAGACCAAAATGGATGTCAGAAGACTCTGAAAATTGCACTGGAGCGCAGAAAAGCCAAAGCACAAGGAAGAATTCAAAATACTGAAGAGTTGAATAGAAGATTTCAAAAGTCAGCATGTGATGACAAAGCAAAATATTACAATAAAATGTGCAAGGCGTTGGAGTCAGAAAATCAGAAGGGCCCAACTCGCTCAGCATACCTAAGCTCAAGGAACTGAAGAACAAATTCAAATATCGAGTTGCTATAATCAAGGATGCTTTTGGCAGAATGTTAAATGACCCAGGAAGTATTAAAAGAAGATGGAAGGAATATACTGAGTCACTGTATCAAAAGGAATTGGAAGACACAGAAGAATTTCATGTAACAACATATGAGCAAGAGCCTATGGTGATGAAAGAAGAAGTTCAGGCTGCTTTGAAGGAAATGGCAAAAAATAAGGCCCCCGGAATAGATGGTATACCAATTGACATATTTCAGTTAACAGATGCTGCCCTGGACCGTGCTCACCAAGTTGTGCCAAGAAATCTGGAGAACAACCTCTTGGTTTTTTTAGTAGAAAAAGTAAAATAAAAAGGGGGAGATTTGAGTAATGAACCAATGTTATGAGAATTAGTCTTTATTGTGCATTCCTCTGGGCTATTTTATTAAAAGTTACTCTCAAGGCATAGACTAGGTTTTAGGTTTAAAACTATCACCCTGTTGTGATTCACCCTGTGTCAACAACAACAACAGGGTGATGGTATTCAATATTTCCTTGTTTTCTACTGCTCCAGTTTTTCTGGGTTATTTGTTTATTTTCTAATAAGAATTTTCATTTTGCACATCATTTTCTTACATTCTCTCCAGGACCACCTGAAATCAGAACTTTCTGGTGACTAGATTCACCCACTTATCATTCTGACTGAAGTCATAATAAGTAGCTTCTGAAAATGGAGTATGTGAAGAAGAACATGACATCATGGTTTGAGGAAGACTCAATAACTTATAAAATGCAGATGGCACAACCCTGCTAACTAAAAACAAAGCAAACAAACAAAAAGACTTGAATCCCAATGAAAGTTATTCCATGCATCAGTTCCAACTCAACAGCAACAAGAGTCAAAGAATGAGAGTACTAAGAAGTGAGCACTTGAGAGTTTCTACTGAATGTTCAGGGAGCTTTGGTGGCATAATCCTTTGAGAGTTTTTCTGCTAACACAAAGGTTTCACTCTCCAGTGGTTCGAATTCATTAGTAGTTCCTTGACAGAAAGATGGAAAATCTCCTCCCAAGTGATTTACAGCCTCTTAGAAACATGATGAAAGGTCATCTATGAGTTAACTCTAATTAAATCAAAATAATATGTTTTTAGTTTGACAGAAAGTTTGGTGTAATTTACAAGGACTGACCATTCAAGCTAAACAAAGCTTGAATTCTCTCTAGTCTGTGTAAATTTAGATCCCTTAACATTCTCTGCTTTAGTCATTACTTTCATTCCATCTGCATAGAGCTTAGAATTCAGCAAATACAGTAGAGTACATTTGCTCAGTATTTCAAAGATTATTTTACTATATGGTATTTTCCTCTCTGGAACTTGGATCCACAATTTCCAACCTCATTAGTTTTCTTAAACCCAAAAATCTTTCCTTGAGTCTCCTTGTACCGTGAAATGAAATGTACCTCCAAGCAAAAGCCAGAGCCTTAGAACCTATTTCATTTGAATCCTTTTCCTCAAAGATCAGAGTTCCATGATGGCTTTGTCCAATATCTGAAAAATAATTGTTTAATATGTTTCTGTCAGTTTTCTAGTTGCTTGCAAAAGCAGCAAAAATCTGTCCTATAATATTTTATTCTTTTTTTAATATTTTATTCTTAAAATCTTTAAATATTTTGATTAAAACTTTATAGATAATTTTCAAATAAGAATCAAAATATTAGAAATTGACTGAGAAATTTTACAATTCTGTAAGTTGTTGTTATTGCTATATGTAATCAAGTTGGAACCAACTCCTCACTGAGCCTCCAGTGACTATTGATAAGCTGTAAAGGTAATGATGGTGAAACTTTGTCTTACATAATTTGGGCATGTTGTGGGGAGAAGTCAGTCCTTGAAAATGAATATCATACTTTTAAGGGTGGAAGGTCACCAAAGGAAGGGAAACCCTCTAAAACATAAATTGACACAGAGGATATAGTAATGGACTTCAGTCTATTAGAGATGGAGAGGACCGACCAGGATAGGGTAGGGGTCTGGTTTGCTGCTCAGGTTGCTAGGAGTCATCATTGAGTCAATGGCACATAATAAAAACAACAAAAACAAAACCAAATTCTATGGAATGAGATTGCCATCTTCCTCCAGCACACTATTTGGTGGGTTTCAACCACTAACTCTGGGTTAGCAGAGCAGCGCTTTACCCACTAGGCCACCAGAATTCCCATTTCAAGAACAAAATTTGTAATCTGAAGAGCATCTTAACAATGAATCCCAGTGCTAAGAAGTTTCACTGTCAACTCAAAGGCAAGAGAATCAAATTCATCTTTTAGAGGCTGTACTTACACCTTCTAAAAACCCAGTGGAAGGTATTGGTTCTGACTCCAGGTACATAATAATAAGAAAGGGGAAATATAGTGATATTTCTTATACTAATTTATTTCATATAAAATTTATAGGTATGGATGTTGTATCCAAACTGAGTTGTGTTGTTAATCCAAAGGTTAGATATCTCTAGTGGTTCAAATCCACCAGCAGCTACTCAGGAGAAAGATGAGCAGTCACTTCCTGTTGCCTTGGAAACTTATTGGAAGATCACTGTGAGTCAGAACTAACTCTAGTATTGGGTTTAAGTTGAGTAATTTTTATGGTGTAGAAATGTAGAGACTGTTACTATATTTTAATGGTTTGGTTTTTATTTAACATTTTAAGTGCAAAATTATTAACATTTGGAAAGTAACATCTTGGTATTATTTCAGTTCTTCAAAAACCCAAATATGCCTCTTTGAAACCTGTCCTATCCTGTGCCATCCTCGTGGTCTCTGACAGACTTAATCCTATTTCTGAAGTCACTCATTGACCCTCCACCTTTCCAAGTATGATTGTTCACTCTAAGGAATAGCCTCTCCTAACAACATGCCCAAAGTATGTGAGATTCATCATCTTTGCCTCCAAAGAGTATTCCAGCTGTGCTTTCTCCAAGACATATCTGTTCTTTTGGTAGTGCATGAAATATTTAGTCCTCTTCTCCAACACAACTCAATGGTTTATTTTCAAATTCAACTCAAATTCTTCTGTCATCTTTCTCTTATAAAAGAAGTTGAATTGTGGCAATTCACTTAAAATCTATAAATAATAAAATTGTTATTAAGTGCCTTTGAGATTGCTACAATGCATAACAAATCTGTAAACAATAGATCTGAACCCTGTCCTATCCTGTGTCACCCTCAACATCTCTGATAGACTGGAGTCCACCGTTATATTCACTGTGTCAATCCATCTTGAGGTCTTTGCTGACTGTTCACCTTTCTAAACATGATTCCCTTCTCCAAGGACAAAATAACCACTGCTAAAATACTAAATTGTATATTTTTGCAGAAAGCTAAACTTGAAGACAACATGTGGATGGAAACAAACAGTTATATTCTGCTCCTCCCGTCTCAACTAAGAGGAAGTTTAGGGAAACGGGGGCTTCCATTTAGGTAAATTTAGTCACTTTGCCAAAAATTTCAACTTCAGAAAAAAGTAGAGGGAAAAGGGATAAGATCTTTTCTCAGAATGTTGTGGTAAGAAAACTATGCTTTCCACAGTGTTTGCACCATTTTACACTCCCACCAACAATGAATAAGTGTTCCA
>NW_006399998.1:1708255-1724071 GCF_000299155.1 Elephantulus edwardii | reverse complement strand
ATCTTCTGTCTGGTTCTGCAGCTGCCTCACTTCCAGCCTCCACCATGTCCATCAGGGTAACCCAGAAGTCTTACAAGATGTCCTCCTCTACCCCCCGGGGCCTTCAGCAGCCACTCTTACACGAGCGGGCCCGGCACCCGCATCAGCTCCTCGGCTTTCTCCCGGGTGGGCAGCAGCGGCAGCTTCCGAGGAGGCCTGGGCGCCAGTATGGGTCTGGCTGGGGGCTACAGCGGGGCAGGTGGTGTGGGAGGCCTCACGGCCATCACGGTGAACCAGAGCCTGCTGAACCCCGTCAAGTTGGGGCTGGACCCCAACATCCAGGCCGTGCGCACCCAGGAGAAGGAGCAGATTAAGAGCCTCAACAACAAGTTTGCCTCTTTCATAGACAAGGTATGGTTCCTGGAGCAGCAGAACAAGATGCTGGAGACAAAGTGGAGCCTCCTGCAGCAGCAGAAGATATCTCGTAGCAACATGGATTCCATGTTCGAGAGCTACATCAACAACCTTAGGAGGCAGCTGGACACCCTTGGCCAGGAGAAGATGAAGCTGGAAACAGAGCTGGGCAACATGCAGGGGCTGGTGGAAGACTTCAAGAATAAGTACGAAGACGAGATCAACAAGAGAACCGAGATGGAGAATGAATTTGTCCTCATCAAGAAGGATGTGGATGAAGCTTATATGAACAAGGTAGAGCTGGAGACTCGCCTGGAAGGGCTGGGTGACGATGTGAACTTCCTCAGGCAGGTGTATGGAGAGGAGCTCCGTGAGCTGCAGTCCCAGATCTCAGACACGTCTGTGGTGCTGTCCATGGACAATAGCCGCTCCCTGGACATGGACGGCATCATCGCTGATGTCAAGGCCCAGTAAGAGGAGATTGCCAACCGCAGCCGTGCAGAGGCTGAAAGCATGTACCAGATCAAGTATGAGTAGCTGCAAACAATGGCTGGAAAGCATGGAGATGACCTTCGTAGTACAAAGACTGAGATCTCCGAGATGAACCGGAGTATCAGCCGTCTCCAGGCTGAGATCGAGGGGCTCAAAGGCCAGAGAGCTTCCCTGGAGGCTGCCATTGCTGATGCAGAGCAGCGTGGGGAACTGGCCATTAAGGACGCCAACAACAAGCTGGCCGAGCTGGAGGCTGCCCTGCAGCGCGCCAAGAAGGACATGGCCCTGCAGCTGCGCGAGTACCAGGAGCTGATGAACGTCAAGCTGGCCCTGGACATCGAGATCGCCACCTACAGGAAGCTGCTGGAGGGCGAGGAGAGCCGGCTGGAATCTGGGATGCAGAACATGAGCATCCACACGAAGACCACCAGTGGCTATGTCGGTGGGCTGAGCTCAGCCTACGGGGGTCTCACAAGCCCTGGAATCAACTACGGCCTGAACTTCGGCTCCAGTGGAGGTTCCAGCACCTTCAGCCGCACCAGCTCCAAGGCGGTTGTTGTGAAGAAGATTGAGACCCGTGATGGGAAGCTGGTGTCCGAGTCTTCTGATGTGTTGCCCAAGTGAATGACCACTTAAGCCCCTTCTAGCTGCGAGCTTTCGAGGAAGGAAGCTGTGCAGGGCCTAGGAGGTCAGAAGACCTGAGGCATAGTGTCAAGCCCTCAGCCCACCCTGAGGGAATCCACTGCTTGAAGTACTGTCTTTTAAAAGCCTATGATCCCAACTAAGTCAATTCGTTGTATTTTTTGCCCTTTTCAAAATAAAGTCCACACAAATTTAAAAAAAAAAAAAAAAGAAAAACAAGGAACTCATGCAATATTATTCAAAATGGGTGACCCTGGAGGACATTATGCTGAGTGAAATATCTCAGTCAAAGAGTATTATGCGAAGTGAACTGACTCAGTTCCATTAGGACAAACACTGTATCAAATCACTATTTTGTGCGGGGAGAAGGGTGCAACAATGAATGAATGGAATTCCAAAATCTCTGTAGATGTTCATTGAAATGAAAAATAAACAAATTAAATTTAAAAAAAAGGAAAGAAAAATAGGAAAATCTGTAAAAAACTAGAAATCATTGAATACAAAACCTTAACACTTCTTTGGGACATTTTATCCATTTAACACATTGCTATTAGATAATTGTGTAGGAGAGTTAAGTTTGTTGCCCCAAAATAAAAGTATGCTTCTTGCAGAAAAGCAGTCTGTCCTCTTTTTGTTAAGAGCTAGCTATGTAGTAGGATTCCAAATGCTAGTTGAATTCATTTTCTCAAACTCTGTTCTTTTCATTAAACTTCTTTACTTCTGAATTTTTATCTTCTAGAGACCCTTGTCATTCTTTCCTCTATTAACTATGGGGGAAATGATCAAGAGAACATGAACAGGACTCATGACTAAGACCCTTAAGAGAAAAGCTTAGTGAAAAAGTTTGAAGTTTCTGCTCTAACAGAAATAGGTTTGTTTCTTTTCACCTGTCATTGGCTGCATATGGGAGAAATATTGGCGATGGCAAGATTGTTTGCCCTAATGACAGTGAATCAAGACTCACTCAGTTGTTGTTGTTCAGGCCAGAAGCAATACCTTTATCATCTAGTCTTTTGGATGACCCTTAAGAGCAAAGACAGAGCTGACTACAGTTTCTGAGGAAATTAAAAATGAAACCTATTCTCTCTAAGAGCAGCCAGAACCACACAGACTCCACTTTTCATCACTTGGTTAATAGTTGAGATTTATTACAGATAGGATTAAGACCACCTGCTTTCTCCACTTTTTGTCATCTTGCTACTAATCATAACAACATTGAATTTGGAAGTGGGAACTATTAAAAGTTCCCTTTTGTTGAGAATAAATAGTTCCTAGTTCTTATCATTTTAAAACCTAACTCTGACTGTGTGTGTGTGTGCGCGCGAGCGTGTGCACACATGCAATAGTGTGTAGTTTTGTGGAAGTTTACAAAGAAAATTAGTTTTCCACTCAAGCTCATACACATTTTATTTTTTTAATAATGATTGTAATTTCAACATTGATTGTAGTCTTACCTCTTCCCTGGGATTCCCATTTCCATCCATCTTTCATTCCTACACCTTCTTTCTTCTAAGCTTTGCTTGGAAGTTTTTTTGGCAAACATAGCATCTTTGGTCTCCTCTACCTTCTCCTCTTGCTGTTGTTGATGTTGTTAGGTACCAATGAGTTGTGTACAACTCATAGCGACCCTGTGAACAACAGATCTGAACCCTGTCATATACTGTGCTATCCTCATTATTTCTAATACACTTGAGCCCATTGCTGCAGTCACTGTCAATTCATCTAGGTGAGGGTCTTTCCAAGTATGAAGTCCCTCTCTAAGGAATAGCGTTAACAACATGCTCAATATGCTCAAAGTATTTAAGATGAAGCTTTGTCATTCTTGCCTCCAACAAGCATTCTGGCTGCACCTTCTCCTGCTTCTAAATCTGTCTTAATCTGGGAACTGTGCTGAAACCTTTCCAGCATGGGTAACCCTACTGGCATTTGAAGCACCAAAGGCATAGCTTCCAAAATCACAGCAACCCACAAGTTAGTTCAGTACAGCGAACTTACAGATCAGTGCTGTATTGATAAGAGCAAACATTAAACAAGCAAGCATATATCTCTAAGCTATAAAATAAATAGCAACATATAAGGAAGCGAGAGCTTAGCAATATTAACTACCTTGCTCCAAAGTCAGGAGCTCTCATGGCTTAGTGGTAAGGAATTGCACTGACAATGCAAAGGTATGTGGTTCAAATATACCATCAGCTCTGAAGAGTTAGGATTTGAATCCACATCTGTCTGACCCTACAATCCACAATCAGTCATGATCTTTAAGCAAACCCAAAACCACACTTTTCTACTGTTCAAATCCACCAAGGGCTCTTCAAGAGAAGGGCAATCTCCATGCCATTTATAGCCTTGGAAACCCAATGGAGCATCAGCATTAACAACTAAATGGCAGTCAATGAATGAGTGAAATAGTTGCATAGGGCTGATTATTCTGAGAAATACATTCCTTACAAGTGTTACTGCTCACTTTATGTGCCTGTTTGCTACTTAACTGCAAGGTCAAAGCTAGGACTGAAGGATATCTAACCTACCTTTTAAGGGCATTTCCTCCTCAAATCCTCCCTGATTCATCACAGCCTATCCAAAAATACCGTTTTCCTGTTGTCTCTTCTGCAGTTCTTGAAATTTATGCATTAATTGACATTTATTATTGCTATGGGCCAATGTATTGAAGTCTCTTTCACACAAGCATGAGAATCTACTCCTCTATTCATATAAAATATTTATTAGATCTTTTCTGTATGCCAGGCATTATTATGAATTATATAGATAAAACAATCAAGCCAGACAAAATTGTGCAAGAATAGATAAGTAAGCACATAAATAAACTAGACTTTTTAATATTATGGTAAGTTCTAAGGGAGATCTAGGGGCCAGCTGGTAAGGAGTTGTGCTGCCAACCCAAAGGCATGCAATTCAAGATCATCAGCTGCTCCATAGCACACGGATGGGCAATCTCTTCCAATACGGTTTTCAGCCTCTGAAAGCCCACTGGACAATCAGCTATGAGCTCGTTGGAAATAATGGCACAATAATGATGAAGATATAGATATGAGAGTAAATTGAGTAGGCAAAGGGAAAAAATGTATATCATCTTCATAATCATCTCATTGTCATCAAGTCAAAACTGACTCAAAGCAGATCCTCCTTTGGGCATCCTAAACTATAAATATCACAGGAGAAGATTGCCCGTCTTCTCCCAATGAACCACTAGTAGATTTGAACCTCCAGAGAGATGTGCCTTTGTGCACAACTACCTACTAGATCACTAGGAACAAAAGGACTGAGAATTTACTTGACAATAAAAAAGTGGAAACCTGAATGCTGTATATCCTGTTTAAAGTGGTGAAAAAGTGAAGTAAAGATCATTTCCGGTATTTTTTTCCAAAGAATTAAGGAGAAAAGTTGTACTAAAAGGAGAAAAATAATCTAGATAAAATTAAAATGTGCTTATTCAAAATAAGATAACAAATATCTACTGCCTCAAGAAATATATATTAGATATACATACTGTGACTGAGTAATTCTGACTTGTTTTGAACCTACGGGTCAGGGTAGAATTGAACCATGGCAATTTCCAAGGTTTTAAATATTTACTGAATCTTTGTCCTTTGAACCAGCCAGTGTATTTGAACCACTGACATCTCCAATTCATCCAAGTACATTCATAAAAAGATTTTTTATTATCATGTACTAAGAAAATTCATGTGACACTGATGTGTCAAATGTGTTAATGGTTGGCTACCCAATGTGGACAGAGAGTGGGGTGGAGCTCCCCGATTAAGCAAGCTTGGAAGGAGGAATGGCATCCACTTCCATAATAGCTTGCCTCCGGAAACCCTACGAACCTGGAGAGAGGATGAAAGGCATCCAAGCATTGAGGACTCTCCTTTATAGGGTCGCTATGAGTCGCCTGTGATTCGATGGCACTTAACAACAACAACAAGAAAATTCACCTAATCTGGTATTTGATACCTAATATTTTCTTACTACTTTATTTTTTAAATTCTTAATCTTTATTTATTGCCTATAAACTCCTTGATATCTTATTCACTGTAGTCTCTTCACTATCTAAAAGCATTTCTAGAGCAAAGCATGCCATTAAATATTTACTAAAAGAATAAACCAGGACTTTATTTTTTATTGATGGTCATTCTTTAAACTCCCTTGATAAGTAAATGGGGATGTAAACTACTAAAACTGTTTCCTCATAAGAAAGAGCCGAGAAAGAATAAACTATAACCAGGCCAAAATATAAAGAAAAACAGAAACACAAAAAGGAAAGCAGATAATAAAAATATTGAAGCCACTTTTGTTCTGGAAGAATTTGTTGATCCTTGAAAAATGTCGGCTTCTGTCTGGCAGCTTCCAGGGATGGGACAAACAACACATAAGACTCAGTGATGACCTAAAAAAGAGAGTTTAAGAAGAAATTAATTTTACATTAGACAAGACCCTCAAAATGCTAAGTGAGTAAGATAAAAATTAAACCACAAGTAAATTTGCCAGATCACATGCACTCAGAGAATTACAAACCTTTACTATTTTTACATTAAATAAAGCAGGATGGGGGGGGGAAGCATGAGGAAAAGCAATTTGTGAAATTGTAGGTGAGTTTACATGAATTCACATTGTGATTTAGGCAAGCCCAAGTTGTAAACTAAATAAAAGTATTCCTAGGGTAACAGAAGAAACTGGTAAAATATTCCTGTGAAGGGAGAAACCTTTAGTTCAATCTTCAAAGAATCGCTTCCTAACCAGTAATTTTTCAAAGATCAGTGAAGAGTAAGCAAGTAAAAAGCAACACCCAGAGAGACAAGGTGTTATAAAAACCAAACCAGCAAAAAGAAGCAACAGTGGAGCTAGCCAGTGGCAGTTATTCAAGGTTTGGAACATGTTATTAAATTACTGAGCTTTCTATTTTTAAATAAATAATACACAAACACAATGATCTCTATAAGAAATTGAATCAAAAATGATGAAAAGTAGCACATTTCAAAAGAAGCAAAATAAATTTCTAACTAGCAAAATATCCTTAAAATGTAACAAAAATTCCAAAAACGATCCAAGAACTTGAATAAGCATTTCATCAAAAAAGAACTGTAAGTGGTCAACAAATCCCCTTAAGAAATGCCCCGTGATGTTTGCCATTTGAGAATGTAAATCAGAGTCAATGAGGTATCCACCTCACATTCAAAGGACAGTGAACAAGGGAACAGACATTGATGAAAACGTGAATCCATTAGAACTTTGGTCCACTGCTACTGGGACTGTAAATTGGAATACTGCACAGTCTAAAAGCAGAATGAAGTTATGTTCACGCCATAACATAAATGAAACTTGAATGCACCATGCTAAATGAAACAAAAAGACACACTTGTATGTTCCAACTAACATAAACTATCTAGAAAAGGCAAATGTATAGAGGGAAAAGTGTTAGTGCTTTTCAGGGAATAATACTTTCTATGTTTTTGACACTTTCCAGGAAACACTGGTGGTTGAACAGTAAAAGCCTGCATTGCCAATGCAAAGGCATGTGGTTCGAATCCAACAGTTGATCTCATGAGAATGACACAGTCTCCTCCCGTGTGATTTACTGATCCTGAAAACCCGCTAAGGGTCAGCCATGGGTCATTTCTGACTTGATGGTATGTAATAACAACAATCCCTGCCCCACTGTTTTGAGGTCTCTTTCTTTCTTTCCTGCACTCTTAATTAACATGTGGAACTCTAATAAACTTTATGGTCATCTTGAAAATTTCCACTCTTATATTTAAACTATTCATTTCTCTAATAATGTCCGGTTCCTTTCACTATAGAGCAACACAGAACACTGAGATCTCAGTACAAGGTCAGCTTGCTGTAAAAAATATAATTCTTAAAAGAAATGATAGTGACATCGTATATGCCATAATTATTCCTCAGACTACTCATAAACATATATAGAGATGTATATAAGTATATGGGACTGGAATCCAGGTGTTGAGTATTCTGAAGCAGACTGACTCTACAGAGGTTTGATCTCTGGTTCTGGTGAGAATTTGGGTGCAATGTTTACTGGCCATTGGCTGTGAGTTGATTGTATTTGGCCTCCTATTTAAAAATTATTTTGGGCCCTCGGACTGGTTTACTTATTTTTGGTCAAACATTCTTCTAAGTGGTATAGCACTGGTCTGTCCATTTGCTGTACAGAGATAACTCATGTTTGCTGTGATGCTAAAATAACACTGTGACACTGATATATCAAATGTGATAAAAGTTATCCACGGTAGACAGTGTTTGGTGGAGCTCCCCAATTAATACAAGCTCGGAAGCAGGAGTGGCAACCATTTCTGAAATAGCTTGCTCCAGAAACTCTATGAACTTGGAGAAATGATCAAAGTTGTACATACAAGTGTTCGGATCTTTCATTCACAGGGTTGCTATGAGTCATCTATGACTCAATGGCACTAAAAAAACCCAACAACTTGTGTGTGTGTGTGTGTGTGTGTGTTAATATATGTGTGAATATATAAGTATATCAGAAACAGGAGTGGCATCCACTTCTTAAACAACATGCCTCTGGAAACTCTAGTTATAGAAAGGCTTCAGGCCTTTTCTTCATAGGTCACTATGAGTTGTAGTCAACTCAATGGCAATCAACAACAATAACATACAGATATATATGAATATTAATAAATAGTCCTTGTGGCTTAATGGCAAGAAACTGCACTGCAATCCTGAAGGCACCTGCTCCGAGGCCACCAGCTTCTCTGTGGGAGAAAGATGAACAATCTCCTCCTTTGAGACTTACTGCCTCTGAAAACCCCCTGGCGGATCAGCTATGAGTTGATTCTGACTCTATGGTACACATCAACAAACATACATATTTTATTAGCAAATTAGAAAACCTTCAAAATCCATTAACTGCTCCTCAGCACTTTTAGTCTTCGTATTTAAAGATGAAGGTATAACTGATGGAAGCCAATGTGTTTTCAATCTCTTCCTATATATCTAAAAGTTGAACAATAAATAATGAAGACCAAAGAAGAATCAAGACCTTAGAGACTTTAGAAAAGTGTATATCATGTACTGCTAAAAGGATAGATAGATAGATAGATAGATAGATAGATAGATAGATAGATAGATAGATCTAGAGATAGATGTATATATCTTAAAAGAAGCACAACAAGGGTGCTCTTTAGAGGCAAGAATAGTGTAACTTCGTCTCATATACTCTGAACATGTTGTCAGGAGCAGCCATTGCTTATAAAAGATATCATACTGGAAAAGGTTGAAGGTCAACAAAAGAGAAGAATATCCTCACTAAGATAGATTAACAGAGTAGCAATAACAATAGGCTTGAGTAGGGCAGAGATCATGAGGATGGTGCAGGACAGGGCAAGGTTCAGATTCGTAGTTCATAGGACCACTGCTAATTATAGTTAATTTAATGGCACCTAGCAACTACAAGTGTATCTTTAACTCTTCAGAGTGATGACTCCTTCAGAATAGCCACTTCTTTCACAGCAAAAGTCTTGACTGTCATGAGGACAACTCTGACACAAATTAGAAATAAAAGTTAAAAGACATTACCCATGAGAGAAACATTAGACAATTTCAACTCTAGAGCACTCTCCCAAAAGCCTGATTGGTACTCTTTAAAATAGTGTCTTCAAATATAAGTGGTATGAGAAACTATCGTGGCTAAGAGTTTTCTAAGGAGATAGTAACTAAATGTAATGTTAGCGTCCTAGGTGGGATTTGGAAATAGATAAACTCCCATTTTTAGGCAACAACTCAGGGAAATATAATCATCTGCAGACTTTAGTCAATAATACAATAATATTGGTTCATTGATTATCACAAGTATGAAAAATTAATGTAAGACATTTTTTAAAAAATCACCATCTAGTCACAACTAACTCATGGTTGATCCTCCAGTGGGATTTCTGAGGGTGGATATCACACAGGAAGAGAATGTCCATCTCTCTCCCAGAGAGTAACTGGTGGACGCAAGCCACCAAAGAGATGCAGCCTTTGGGTTAGTAATGCAAGAGGTGGAGGGATGGTGGGAGAGGAGAGTAGGTACATCAGAAAGAAGGGTCTATGTTATCTTCTGAACTTTTTTGTAAAACTAAAACCATTATTTTCTAAAAAAAATCTCTTTTAAAAGATAAATTGTTAGTACTGAACAAATACTTAAGTGAGTTTGAAAAAAGCTTGGTTGTTATGTAGTGTCAAGTGGTCAAATTGGAGCCAAATCATAGCTGAAATCTTCCAGTGAGTTTTCAGAGGCCATAAATGCCCAGGAGATTGTCTATCTTTCTCCAGTGAGCAGCATCTGATGGATTTGAACTGCATGCCTTTGGTTTGTCAGAGTAGTTCTTTATATACTAGGTCATTAGAGCTCCTTGTACCGTTACTAGTAGTCCTAAAGGTAATCATTATGACTGAGAGTTACTTTTCAAAATCATTATGCATTAAAAGTACACTTTTTTAAAAATTATTATTAAATTTTATTAGTTTTAGTGAACATTTGCAGATATTTTGGGTTTTCATTCATTCATTGTTGCACTGTTTTCTCAACCCTCCTCCCCAATTCGTTCTTCTTCCCCGCCCCCCGAATGTCTGTTTTAATTGTCCAATTGCCACAGTGCTTGTCAAAGCCAGTTTTGATTAATCTCCTTTGTCAGTGTGTCCTTTGCCCCTATCTCTCCCCCCTGAGAGAGACTTCACCCTGATTCATAAGGAAAAGGGGATGGCGTATTCTCTTAGCTACTTCCTGCTGAAAAGGGACGCTGTGGGTTTCAGGGTGAAGATCTTCTCTCACTACTCTAAAGGGCCCCTTTGGCAGTAGGAAACACATAGACTTTTATGGAGATTGATTTTGGAATTTAGATGCACTATTACCAAATGTGCTTAACCTTACATGTTCATATCCTTGAAGATGTATCATGGAAGTGTTGCAGCCTAGAAGATGCAAATTTAACTAACAAGTTAAAAGTACATGAGTCAAAAATTAAAAAGCCATAATATTCCGAGTAGAGGTTCTAATAGTGGCACAAATCAAGTTATAAAGGGAAGGTGGTTCTTACAATAAAAGGCCTATAGACTAGCACTTTGTCTAGTATAGTGTAGAGGTTAGAAACCACAAGATGTAGAGGCTCAGCAATGTCATTTATGCTTCTTAAGTCCTGGAGCAAATTCCATCTACCACTGGGTTGTTTTACAACTCAGAAGTTCGAATGCAAGGTAGAGGTGAAGTAAGGAACCACTTATGAGGTTTTCCGTCCATTCCAACAACTAAGAAATAGTGAGAAGAGTTGGGACCTCAGAAGGCTTTTAGGACCAATTAGTAGGCTCTGTGTCCAGGAGAAAATGAATATACTTACCAGTAATGTTAATGCTCACCCACAGCTCTTCTGGGAGGGTCTAAATCATTGAAACGTCCTACTTTGTTTCCAGCTGGGAGCTGGGGCCTGTCAGTCCTGTCTGCCACGAAGACCTGATGTAGGCCACCTTGGCCAAGTGTCCTTCAGAGCCACACTTAAAGCAAGTGAGTGGGAGCTTCCTCTCTACTCCCTTGCCTATCTGTATCTCTCGTCTGTGACACTGTCTACTGAAGTGGCCCAGCTTTACACAGTGGAAGCAATTCTGGCCTATTTTATTACCTTTGGGTGGCATTGTATATGAGAAAAGTACACTTTTAAGGAGCAAGACAGATGTCTCTTTTTTGTTGTTTTTACATACTGTTGAGTCAAATCTGATCCATGGCTGACCTTCCAGCAGGTTTTCAGAATCAACAAGGAGGAGACGGCCCATTTTTCTCCCATGAAGCAGCTGGTGAATTTGAACCATGTGTCTTCAGCTTGGCAGTGCAGCTCCTTACCACTAGACCACCAGAGTTCTCATTTCCTATTGAGAGTATTATCTTTGCATCACTATTCTATTTATAGGAAAATCAGAAATATTAAAAAGAAAGCCCTTTCCCACAAGTCAATTGCTTTCTAAATTACGTGAGTTTATATTTAAAATGGACTTAATCTTTTATCATCCATTTGAATATTACCATCCATTTGAGACCACAGGACTTATCACATATCTAAAGTGACATTTTTATCTTCAATAAATTCTAATTCTGTTCATATATTAACTGGAGAAATACAATTTTAGTGTGCTTAATCAAAATGCTTTATGGACTCTTTATTCCAAATCACCAATAGCATGATGTTTAACAAAAAAAAAATAAATAAATAAGCAGCATTCATTTTAAAAGGCCATTAAAATAGATCTTTTTTTTTATTATTTTTCCTTACTCCTTTAAGGGAAACCTGAAAAAGACACTAAGCTTGTTGGGCAGTTGTCACTCAAAGAAGACATTATAATTCACAGGCTTATTTACTAATTTTCTCTTAATAATTTATCCATTGGAATCATTGACATATAGCTAATACATACAAGTTTATTGTTATTCCAATAAAAAGATTTCTTTGTAGCACAACCTAGATTTGGTTTTCACATAACCAACAGATTCGAGAGCAATTGAAACAGCTGAATTAGTTTATACGCCAAATTCTTCAAAAGAAGATGCTACTTCTAATAGTTAAGATATTACATTCTCACAATGGTATGTTCTGAACTTTTTTGAGAAATGTATGACTATGTTGTTGTTATATGTCATTGAGTTGAGTACAATTCATAGTGATACTATGAACAGTTAACCTGAACCCTGTCATATTCTGTGCCAAACTCATCATCTCTGACATACTAGAGTCCATTGCTGAAGTCACTCTGTCAGTCCATCTCATTGGGGGTCTTTCTTTCCTTCTCTGACCCTCCATCTTTCCAAGCATGATATCCCTTTCCAAGGAAGAGCTTCACCTAGCAACATGTCCAAAGTATGAAAGACAAAGTTTCATCACCTCCAAAGAGCACTCAAACCCCATTTTTTCCAAAACATAACTGTTTGTTCATTTGACAGTCCATGGGATAGTCAGTATTCTTCTCTAGCATCACGTCTCTAAGACATCAATGCTCCTTCGTCATCCTTATTCATTGTCCACGTCTCAAAGACATCAATGCTCCTTCTGTCATCCTTATTCATTGCTCTCTGATTCATACCAGATGATTGAGAAGACCATGGCATGAATTAGACACAGCTTAATCTTCAAAATTACATCATTGCTCTTCAGCATTTTGGAAATGTCCCTGACAGCGGACTTGCCCAATGCAATATGTCTCCTGATCTCCTTACTGCTGGAGCCAAGGATGTTGGTTGTTGACCCAAGCAAGATGAAATCACTATCAGCTGCAGTTCTATCTCCATCTAGTGTAATGGTGATTGTGGGTCATTGTTGATTAAGTATCTTTGTCGTCTGGATATAGAGATGTAATCCACACCAAAGGCTGTAGTCCTTGATCTTCTGCAGCAAGTGCTTCATATACTCTTCACTTTCAGGAAGCAAAGTTGTGCCATCTGCATAATGTAGGCTGTTGATGAGTCTTCCTTCAATTTTGATGCCACACTCTTCTTCACAGAGTCTCATTGCTTGAATTATTTGCTTACAATACAGCTTTAATATGTGTGGAATAAAAAATACACCCTTCCTGATTTTAAGCACTTAATTGTAGTCATACGGGATCTATACCTACACTAAGAAACTGTTGTGCAAACAGAACAAAGAAATATTGTACAGTTATTGTTCTTGTTCAGTGCTTTTAAGCTGATGTTTTAATATCCAGGAGGTATCAAAAGAAGATGGAAGGAATACACTGAGTCATTCTATCGAAAGGAATTGGCAGATACAGAACAATTTAATGGAATAACATTTGAGCAAGAGCCTATGATGATGATGGAAGAAGTTCAAGCTGCTTTGAAGGAAATAGGAAAAAATAAGGCCTCAGGAATAGATGGTATGCCAATTGACATATTTCAGCTAACAGATGCTGCCCTGGATGTGCTCACTAAGTTGTGCCAAGAAATCTGGAGAACAACCATTTGGCAAACTGACTGGAAGAGATTTCTATTTGTTCCCATCCCAAAGAAGGGTGACCCAACTGAGTGTGGAAACTACAGAACAATATCATTGATTGCACATGCAAGCAAGATTCTACTGAAGATTATCCAAAAACGACTGGAACACTACATCAACAGAGAACTGCCAGAAGTCCAGGCTGGGTTTAGAAGGGTCCGTGGTACTAGGGATATTATAGCTGACGTCAGCTGGATCTTAGCTGAAAGCAGGGAATACCAGAAGAATGTGTATCTGTGTTTCATTGAGTATGCAAAGGCATTTGACAGCATGGATCATAACAAACTGTGTCTGACTCTGTGAAAAATGGGAATCCCAGAACATTTAATTGTGCTAATGCAAAACCTATACTTGGACCAAGAGGCAGTCCTCAGAACAGAGCAGGGCAGCACTACATGGTTCGAAATTGGGAAGGGTGTACACCAGGGATGTGTCCTATCCCCATACCTTTTCAACCATTATGCAGAGAAGATTATCCGAGAGGCTAGGCTCTATGAGAAGAAGCATGGCATAAGACTTGGTGGAAGATCTATCAAAAAGCTGCGGTATGCAGATGACACAACCCTGCTTGCTGAAACTGAGGAGGACCTCATGCACTTACTGCAGAGGGTTAAGGACTGCAGCCTTCAGTATGGACTGAGGCTCAATGTCAAGAAGACAAAGATTCTCACACTGGACAAATCGGTAGCATCAGGATGGATGGCGAAGAGATTGAAATTGTTCACAGCTTCAGTTTGCTCGGCTCCACGGTCAACACTCTTGGCACCAGCAGTCAGGAAATCAAAAACGTACTGCGATGGGAAAGTCTGCTGCTAATGAGCTCTCTAAAGTACTCAAGAGAACGGTGTCTCTCTAGAGATTAAGGTGCACCTGATACAGGCCATGGTCTTTGCAATCACTTTTTATGCATCAGAGAGCTGGACAATGACTAGGGAGGATAGAAGGAGAATTGACACCTTTGGGCTGTTGTGTTGGAGAAGAGTATTGAATGTACCATGGACTGCCAAGAAAACAAACAGATTTATCTTAGAGAGGGTTAAACCAGGCTACTCCTTGGAGGCAAGGTTTCTGGGGCTTCGTCTGACATACTTTGGACTTGTTGCAAGGAGAGACAGGTCTTTGGAGAGGGACATCATGCTGGGTAGAGTAGAGGGACAGCGCAGGAGGGGAAGACCCTCTACGAGGTGGATTGATTCAGTGACTGGGGTAATCAGGCTGGGTGTGTCAGAGGCAATGCGATTGCCACAGGATAGAGCAGGGTTTAGGGCTGTTGTACATAGGGTCGCTATGAGTCGCAGGTGACTCGACGGCACATAACAACAACAACAATTATTATAGTAGCTGTGTCAATCCCTCTTTTTGAAGGTCTTCCTTTCTTTCTCTGACCTTTGCCAGTATATTTTCCCAAGGACTGGATCCTCCTAATAACATGCCTAATATCTGTGAGATGAAGTTTCACCATCCTTACCACTAAAGAGCACCCTGGTTAGACTTCTTCCAAGACAGATTTCTTTATTCTACGGTATATTCAAAACTCTTGTCCAGTATGACAGTTTAACGGTATTCATTCTTCTTTGGTCTTCTTTATTTACTATCCAACTTTCAGATAACTAGAAGGCAATTGAGAACAATAAGGTTTGGACCAAGTGTAATTATTTTTTACTTGACATTCTTGGTCTTGAACACTTTGGAGAGGTCCTTAACAGCAGATGTCTTTTGATTTCTCAGCTGTTGCTACCATATGTGTTGATTGTTAATTCAAGTAAAATTAAATTCTTTACAACTTCGATTGTTACATATCAATGCAAGTATTGATAAGCAGTGTTTGTATTTATGATTTAGTTTCATTTATTGAGGGAGCTCTAGTTGCTTAGTGGTAAGGAATTGAGCCACCATAGAGAAGTGCGGGGTTCAAATCCATGAGCTGCTCCACAGGAGAAGATGTGCAATCTCCTAAAAACCACTGGAGGTTCAGCTATATATCACTCTGGCTCAATGGTGCAAAATAATCACAACATAGTTTATTGATATTTTTTCTTTAGTCTTAAATGTACATTCTTGTAATTATCAGTTTTCATCCTTTACTCACAAGTTCCCAAATACTGGCCGTGAGTTCAGTTAATAAAGGTATGTTATTATCATGTATAGATTTAAAGTTGAATTTTCTATCTGATTTTCAGTATCCCTACATCCATGACCACATATATATCAATAAGAGGTTTTGATCTCCAAACTAAGATTCATCTTTACTCAAGTAATTAAAAGCTTTTTTCAATCA
>NW_006399998.1:1698878-1700620 GCF_000299155.1 Elephantulus edwardii | reverse complement strand
TCGAAGGCCTGTTTTTTTTGGAAGTGGATGGTCAATCCTTCTTCCTAGTCTGTCTCAATCTTTAAATATACATAATAGTATCTGACAGACAAACATTCCACAGAAAAGAGCAGAAACAAACGCAGGCTATACACATGGATCTCACCTGATGGGATGCATAGGAATCAAACAGATTACATTTGTGGAAAGACTCGGTGGAGAAGCTCAATATCAGCAGTGAAAACCAAGCCGGGTGCTGATTGTGGGACAAACCAGAAACTACTCATATGCAAGTTCAAGCTGACATTGAGGAAAATTAAATCAAGTCCACGGGAACCAAAATTTGATCTTAAACCTATCCCACTTGAATTTCAAAACCATCTCAGGAGCAGGTTTGATGCCTTGAGCACCAATGAATGTAGGCCAAACAAGCTCTGGGAGGATATCAAGAAAATCATCCATGAAGAATGCAAAAGAAATTGCAAAGGCTGAAAAAGAAGAAAAGACCAAGATGGATGTCAGATGAGACTCTGAATATTTCATTAGAGAGCCGAGAAGCCAAAGCTAAAGGAAGAAACCAAGAAATCAAAGAGCTAAACAGAAAATTTCAAAAGGCAGCCTGGGACAACAAAGCAAAATACTACAATGAAATATGCAGAGAGCTGGAGTCAGAAAATCAAAAGGGCCAAACTTGCTCAGCGTTTCTTAAGCTGAAGGAGCTGAAAAACAAATTCAAGCCACTGGTCAATACTTAAGGACAGAATGTTAAATGATCCAGGAAGTATCAAGAGAAGGTGGAAGGACTACATAGAGTCACTGTATCAGAAGGAATTGGCTGACACAGAAGAATTTCATGAAATTACATATGAGCAAGAGCCTATGGTGATGAAGGAGGAAGTTCAAATTGCTCTGAAGGAATTGGCAAAAAACAAGGCTCCAGGAGTTGACGGCATACCAATTGACATATTGCAACAGACAGACACTGCCCTGGATGTACTCACTAAGTTGTGTCAAGAAATCTGGAGAACAGCCAGCTGGCCCACTGACTGGAAAATATCAATATTTGTTCCCATTGCAAAGAAAGGTGGCCCAACAGAATGTGGAAATTATCGAACAATATCATTAATATCACATGCAAGCAAGATTTTGCTGAAAAGTATCAAAAAATGTTTGGAACAATATGTCAATAGAGAACTGCCAGATGCGCAGGCTGGATTTAGAAGAGGTCGTGGTACTAGGGATATTATAGCTAATGTTAGATGGATCTTGGCAGAAAGCAAAGAATACCAGAAGAATGTCTATCTGTGCGTCATTGACTATTCAAAGGCTTTTGACTTTGTAGATCACGACAAGCTGTGGCTGACTCTGAGAAGAATGGGAATCCCAGAACATATTATTGTGCTAATGCTAAACCTATACTTGGACCAAGAGGCAGTCATCAGAACAGAGCAAGGAGACACTACATGGCTCAAAATCAAGAAGGGGGTCCGTCAGGGATGTATACTGTCTCCATACCTTTTCAATCTGTATGCAGAACAGATCATCTGAGATGCTGGGCTGTACTAGGAGGAATGTGGCATTAGGATTGGTGAAAGAGTCATCAACAACCTGTGTTATGCAGATGGCACAACCTTGCTTGGTGAAACTGAGGAGGACCTGAAGCGCTTGCTGCAGAAGGTCAAGGATTGCAGCCTCCTATATGGATTGAAGCTCAACATCAAGAAAACAAAGATTCTCACCACTGGGCCAATTGGCAGCATCAG
>NW_006399998.1:1680284-1698778 GCF_000299155.1 Elephantulus edwardii | reverse complement strand
ATTCAAAGTTTAAACTGAATATGTGTGGTCCATATTAATAACAAATCAAGTGTTTTGCTTATATAACAACACAGTATTAACCTATTTTATTTAAAGAGTAAAAATAATAAGAAAAAATATAAAAGTAATTTCTCAATTCATTCAATTGTGGTTGGACATCTGGGCTATTTGAGAGATACAAATTAAACTGCATAAGAAGCAGGCCTTGGATATTTTAGCCATTCCTTAGGACTATTCTTTTCTAGAGTTTCCTAGAAGATTTCAGATTACAGAGCTGGAGTAGATACTTTCAAATGTATCCTAAATGTCACTGTCCATATTTATAAGCTTGATTTTGACAAATATTAGTTCTTAAGTAAACTAATTTCAAATTACATGTCTAGCCACTTTTCTTCAATTTTGTAATACTTTCAGGATGTCTGAATCCAACAATATCTAATCTTTAAATACAAGAATTAATTATTCTATATATTTCATTAATTACTCCTTTGAAAAATTCAATGAATGAGAAAATAAATCTTCAATAAATTAAATAAGCTAAAAACTTGATAAAAATTTCTAGAAACTTGAAAACCATTTGTAGAAAACCTACACAAAACTAAAATATGTTGATTACAAAAGTAAGTTTGATGGAAACAAGATGATGGCGGTGGACGAAACAGCATAAAGAGCTGGAGGAGCGGTAAGTTACAATAAAATGAGCCATCAGAGAGACCTATGTAGAGCACAAAGACCAAGTGGTGTGCTGCAGATAGTAGGATTTTGAGTCAGAACTTTTACTCAAATAATTAGTTTGGGAGCCACAGGAGCAGCAAGCTGAAGACCCCAGCAGAAGCTTCCAGCTGAGTCCTGGCCAGAAGCTACCAGCCGAGCCGCTGTGGAACCCACCCACCAGGAATAAGCAGGTACTTTGGGGAATAAATTACTGTCTGGCTTGACCGTGTTGGACCCCTTAACTCAGACAACAGAGAGGTCCTGGGCCCCTCAACAGAGGTGGGAACCCTCTTCCAGAAGGGAACAACAGGCTTCCTCCTTGGTCATTCAGGTACTTTGGGGAACAAACTACTCTCAGACCCTAGGCCTTGCAGGTCTCGGGTAAAAAAGGGAGCATAAATAAATAGGTGCTTCTCAAAATATTGCTGTGAACCAATGTGGACATTTGAGAGCTGTGGGAGCTGCAAGCATCAGCGGGGTGCAGTGAGTGTCTGCAGGGTACAGCAAACATAGGAGGGGTGTAGTGAGACAGTGGGGAGCAGCGAGCCACAACAGAGAGAAGAGAGCCCAGCGGGACCTACACACCAGAAGCAAGCAGGACAGTGGGAAATTGAGTGAGATACTTAGGGAGGATCACAGCTGATTGCTGGACCAATTGTGGCAGAACAGTTCTTGAGGGAAAACCCAACGCTTCTTGGTTTTCCACTCAGGTCTCCCCACCCCGACCCCCATCCATGCATGCATCTTTTGTGTGTACCCACCTATGTGCATCTGTTTGTATGCCTGCCCAACCTTCTTCTGGAACAGTGACATCAGATCAAGAAACGCCTATTACCTCAGGCACGAAAAAGTCTACCACAACAGTGTTCTGAAAGGAGCAGACTACCTCACTCCTCATACAAGCCCAAAATATTACCCCCAAAATGTGACACAGTAGCAATGGCTTTCCTGAAGCTAGAAATTCTGATGGAACTTTCTGACACAAAATTCAAAAGAACAATGATTTTTCAATGATTATTTTCAATGGGTGAAAAACAAACTTGAAGAATTACAGGACATTGCAAGCAAAAATCAGGAGAACCTTAAAAAAAAAAATCCAAAACGATGCAGATAAATCTAAGGAGGCATTAGAAGCGCTGGAAAAACAAGAAACCACAGTACAAAATATGAAGTCCAAGGTTTCAGATGTTGTCAACATGATCAAGGCACATATGAACAGAGTTGAAGAGATGGAACACAGAACCAGTGAAATAGAAGATAGAATTGTCACTACTGATCTGTTAGAGAAAAAAGCAAAATCAAAAAAGAAGGGGTGGGGGAAGAAAACCTAAGAATAATGTGGGACACCATCAAGATAAATAACATGTGCATCATCGGAATACCAGAACAGGAAGAAGCAAGAAAAGGCACTGAAAAAGTTGTGGAAGAATTACTAGAATACTTCCCAGGCATAATGAAGAATGAGAGAATATATATTCAAAAAGCTGAGTGAACACCATATAGAATGACCCCAATATAAAAACACCAAGGCATATCTTAGGCAAATTTGCCAGAACCAAAGACAAGGAGAGAGTTTTGAAAGCATTGAGGGAGAAACAGAAAGTAACCTATAAGGGAGAGCAGATAAGACTAAGTGTCGATTTCTCACCAGAAACCATGTGAGCAAGAGGACAGTGGGATGACATATATTGAATAATCAAAGAACACAACTGTCAACCAAGAATACTGTACTCAACAAAACTTTCAATCATGAAGGAGAGATCATGATATTCCCAGAAAAACAGAACCTAAGGGAGTTTGTAAAAACAAGACCAACATTGCATGAAAACACCGAGAGACATCCTTCTTACAGAAGTGCCACAGAAAGCAGGATGGACAAAAGTAACTAGCAAAAAAAAAAAAAAAAAAAAAAAGAACTCAACAAAATGATAGCAATGAAACCTTGACTCTCAATAATCACACTGAATGTGAATGGTTTAAATGCACCACTTAAAAGAAAAAGAGTAGCAGATTGGATTAAAAAAAAAAACCAACAAAATTCATCAATATGTTTTCTACAAGTGTCACAACTGAAAAATGAAGATAAAGAAAGACTAAAAATAAAACTGTGGGGAAAAACATACCAAGCAAATGGCAAACAAGAAAAAAAAAGCAAAAGTAGTTATACTAATCTCTGATAAAATCAATTTCAATGCCAAAACCACCACAAAGGACAAGGAAGGTCACTACATAATGGTTAAAGTGTCAATAGAACAAGAGGACATAACAATAATAAATATCTATGCACAAAATGAAAGGCCTGCAAAATATATTAAACAAACATTCACAAAACTTAAAAAAGAAATAGAAAACACTACTATAGTACTGGAGACTTCAGTACACCACTCTCAAGAAAAGATAGAACTACCAGAAAGAAACTCAACAAAGATATTAAGAATTAAACCACACAATAAACCAACTCAATCCAATAGATGTTTATAGGTAAGCACCCCAAAAAAGCACAGTATACCTTCTTCTCCAAAGTGCATGGAACATTCTCTAGAATAGATCACATTCTAGGTCACAAGGCAAGCATCAGTAGATTCAAAAGCGTAGAAATAATACAAAGCATCTTCTCAGACCACAATGATACAAAATTAGAAATTTATAACAGGACAATAAAACAAACATTCAGAAGCTGAACAACACCTTGCTTGAACATGAGTGGGTACTTGAAGAAATAAAAAGATGTAATTAAAAAGTTACTTGATACAAATGACAATGAAAACACCATTTACCAAAATCTCTTGGAAACAACCAAAGCAGTAATTAGAGGTCAATTTATAACAATAAGCAGACACATCAAAAGGCAGGGGGAAAAATGACCATTGACTCTCTAACCCAACATCTCCAACAAATTGAAAAAGAACAGCAAGAAAACCCGACACTTTCTAAAAAACCTGAAATTATAAAAAGTAGAGGAGAAATAAATGAACTAGAACAACTATGAGATATCATCTCACCTCAGTAAGAATAATAAAATTTAACAAAACAGCAAAAATACTGGCAAGGTTGTGGAGAAATTGGAACCCTTATTCAGTGTTAGTGGGAGTGTAAAATGGTGCAACCACTATGGAAGACAGTATGGAGCTTTCTAAAAAAAGTTGCAAATAGAATACCATTTGACCCAGCAATTCCACCACTGGAAATATACCCCAAAGAAACTATAACTGCCACCCAAGCATATATATGCACTCATGTTTATCGCCGCTTTATTCACAATAGCAAAGATGTGGAAACAACCTAAGTGCCCACCAACAAATGAATGGATAGAGAAGCTGTGGTATATTCACATAATGGAATATTACACTGCATTGAAAAACAAGGAAATCGTGGAATATTGTACAAATGAGTGATCCTGGAGGACATTATGCTGAGTCAAATATATCTCAGTTACAAAAAAGACAAATACTAGATAGTTCCACTGCTGTAAAATGGGACTGACATCAGCTTTGGGGGAGACTGAGAAAGATGGATAAATTATGTATATTGCATTGTAACAGATGAGGGAGACAACTGTTTAAAAGTGATATATGATTTGGTAGTTTTGTCATGACAGGAGTCCAGAACGAAGGCTGCCTAGTGTAGTCGTCTAGGGGGGAGGAATTGTATAACAATGAAAAACTTACTTTTCAAAGAGAAGAGTCAACTGCGGGGGAGGAGGGTGGAGAGGAAAGGAGGGCAGAAAGAAAAGTGCAACAATGAATAAATGAAAGTCCAAAGTCTCTGTAAACTTTTGTTAAAATTAATAAAATAATTTTTTTATTTATTGGGAAAAACATGTTGGGGTACAAGGAGGTGAGGGTTGGGGCAGGAGGATGAGGATGGGCAGGGATGAAAATTTCAGGGGTGCAGTTGCAGAGCTGCACAATTTGGTTGGTGGGGGGAGAAGGTGAAGGAAATGAAAATGATCCAGTGGGGACCAGATGCTACAGGGGAATGGTAAGCATAATCCAACGGTTATTAAACCAACTGCCTTATTGATTTGGGAACTGGATGCAGACTCTCTGACTTCTTCATGCTGAATAGGGGCATTGATGGGAAGGGGAAAGGGAGGACACTTTATCACCTTACTGGTGCTCTTGGGTTAAAGCTACTTGCCTTCTTGTTCTGTTAGAAGATATTTTCCTGACATTTACTCCCCTCTGGACTGCAAAATGTTTTCCCAGGTGGGTCCAGTTGGGATGGCTGACTGAACCCAGAGTCTCCATCCTCCTTTGCTTCCTTAGCTGACAGTTGTATTTCCTTTTTGTCACTGGAACTGGGCTCAGGGTCAGGTCTGGAGTAAAACTCAGTGTTAAGGTTACCTATAGGAAAGGGAGCAAACCTAGAGAGAACAAACTTGTGAGTTATAAATAGAAGGGTTTTGGGGGTGTTACTTTAAGGTTTACTGGGGGAGAGGGTGGCAGAAAGTAGCCTAGATAAAATTCTCTAAATACCCAAGGCATTTTTTTTTCTCAGGGATCAAATGGCACAACCTGGGGACTGAGGAGCTCACCCTGAGGGCCGTGACAGCTCGCCCCAAGCCAGGGGCCAAAGACCGAACACCCAGAGTGGGGGCCAAAGATGGTGCGCCCCAGGCTGGGGGCCGAAGGCGGTACGCCCGAGCAGGGCAACAGCCCCCGGGGGCTGGCTGGCATACTCCCCCACCAATTGCCCCCACCCCAGGCTGGACCCCTCACCTGACCGAAGACTATGTGGCTAGGGATAGCATCCCCAATTCCAGTACCGCTACTTTTACCTACCCCCATAAGTGGTCATACTGTAATTTGAAGTAGGTGTCACTGCCCTCCCCCTTTATAAATGGCAAAGGGAACTGGAGAGTTGTGAACAGACTCCCCCCCCCCCCAGGTCTAAACAGTTTTTGGCAGAAGCATTCAACAGATCAAAATATGTGGTGCATTTAGGATGTAGGTCCTCTTGGACATGCTGCCACTGTTAAGTGTCCTCAAGTAGACAACTCACAGTGACTTTCATCAACCCATTGTATCGGTGATCTTCTCTGGCCTATCCAAGGAAACCCCAACCTGCAGGCGGCTGCGTCTCCCGCAGGCATCTGTGTCTCCTGCCCCTGCCATCTTGGCTCCAAGAATTCTCCCCAGAGCAAGACCACTTTGCGGCCGTGTGGCGGCTCCACTGCACCCGTCTCCGGGAGGCCTGGTACCCACCATCCATCCTGGGTGAGGGAATCCCTGGGTTCCAGCAGTGGGAACCCCATGGAGCTGCTGCGGTGGTGCAGGCTCAGCAGCAAGGGACTGGAAGCAGCAGGACTCACCCATTCCTCCCTGGGAATCCTTGAATTCCTGTTATTGAGCCTCGATCTTTACTGAAGACCAGTAATCAACTGTTTAACTGTTCAATTATCAATAAACAGAGGTCTGTAGAAGGCCATACTGGCTCTCTTCCAAGTGCTCCGCTGCTCCCGCAGCTCACCATGTTGTCTGGGCCTCTGCCGCCATCTTGGATCCTCCTAAAATAAAAAATTTTTAAAAAGAAACTGGAAAACAGGCAGGGAGCATATTGATAAGGTGAACGTGAAACATTTTTATTGTTGTTATTTCTTTCTAACTACTTTTTACTAAATAAAGTACTAATTTTGCTGAAAAATATTATTCTAGTACACAAAATACTATGGTCTCTCTCTTTCCTATAGAAAAGCTCTTTACAAATAGCATACACTACACAGTAGTATAAAGACTTAACTCACTGCCTTTGAGTCAATTTTAACTTGTAGTTGATCCTCTTTTGGGTTTCTAAGGCTGAAAACTGCACAGGACAAGACTTCCCATCTTTTTCCCTGGAGAGCCTAATAAATTTGAAGCTCCAGAGCATCGCAGTCATTTGGTTGAAAGCACAATTTTCTATGGACTTCACCATGAGAATTCCCTTTAAAGACTTTAATGGACACTTGTTTCAATTGCCCATCAACAAATGAATGGATAGAGAAGCTGTTGTATATTCACACAATGGAATATTATGCAGCACTCAAAAACAAGGAACTTATAAAATATACAAAATGGGTGACCCTGGAGGACATTATGCTGAGTGAAATGTCTCAGTCACAAAAGAACAAATACTGCATAATGCCACTGTTATAAAACTAGATTAACATGGGAATGAGCAGGAGGGCAAACTAAGAAAAGAGGGGATAAATAATGCACACTGCATTGAAATAGATGAGGGAAATAATTGTCTAAATATTGCTTAAGTGGAATATGTGATTAGGTGTTATTTGCCTGGCAGTAGTCCAAAATATGAGCTGCATAGTAAGTGGACTGGGAGATGAGGGGGAGGGAGGAAATCATGCAACAACAAAAGAATATTTTTAAAGAGTACTGGGAGGTGGGGAGGGAGGAAAATTTGCAACAATGAACAAATGGAAATCCAAGTTTTTTGTAAAATTTCATTAAAATATCAACTAAAGATATATTTTTTTTAAAAAAAAGAGACTTTGTTGTTGTCATGTACCATTGAGTCTATACAGACGCATAGCTGACCCTTTGGATCGATATACTTAAAAAGACTTGGGTATACTTAAGTATAAAGTACACTTTATTCTCAAATCTTAAGTATAATAAAGACTTGTTGTATACTATCTAGTCAGAACCAATCCATATCTTAGTGTCCAGCACATTTTTCAGAGGAAATGTGATCGCTTGCGAGGAAATTACCTGTTTTTCTCCTTTGAAACAGCTGATGGATTTGAACCACATAGTTTTAGGATTGAAGCACAGCTCCTTGCCACAAGGCTGTCAGAGCTCATAAAGAATTGTTGTTGTTAGGTGTCATCATGTCACCTGTGACTTATAGCAAATATATGTACAATAGCTCTGAATCCTGCACTATCCTGAGCCAGTCTCATTCTCTCCAACACACCTTCCCTCATTACCCTAGCTACTTGGGTCAATGAATCTCATCCAGAGTTTTCCTTTCCTGCACTGTTTCTCCACTCTTCCAAGCAAAATATTCTTCTCCAATGACTGGTACCTTTTGTCAATATGCCTAAAATATGGGAGACGGTATTTCAAAATCTCCTCTAAAGAACAACTCGGTTTCACCTTTTCCAAGACATACTTGCTCATTCCTTTGACAATCCGTGATACTCATGTTAAATACTCTTCTCCAGCAACATAGCTCAAAGTCATCCATTCTTCTTCTGTCATCCTTGATCATTGCCCAGCTCTCTGATGCATAGCAAGTAATTGCAAAAACCTTAGTCTGTAGACTGACTGCTCTTCAGGACTCTGGAGAGGTTTCTTATAGAAGATTTACCTGATGTAATTATTCTTTTGATTTCCTGACTTCTGGTGCCAAGAATGTTGATTATGGAATCAAGCAAGCTGAAATTGTGAACAATATTGATCTCTTCTCCATTTATCATGGTTTCCAGTTGGCCTTATGATGAGATTCTTGGTTTTCTTGATGTTAAGCTACAATCCATATTGAAGCCTGCAGTGTTTTACCCTCTGCAGGAAAAGTTTCCGGTCCTTCTCAGTTTTGACAAGCAAGGTTGCCTCGTCTGCATAATGCAGATTGCTCATGAACCTTCCTTCAAGTCTTCCTCTTTCCTAATGCCACAATCCCCCTAATAAAGTCTAATCTTGCAAATGATCTGTTCCACATATAGATTGAAAGGTTATGGAGATAGGATGCATCCCTGATGCATTCATTTCTTGAATTTGAACTATGCAGTGTTTCCTTGCTCTGTATCCAAATAGAAGTTTTGCATGAGCACAATTACATGTTCTTGGATTCTCATTCTTCTTAAGGTTAGCCACAGTTTCTTGTGATCCACACAAATGCCCTTGCATAGTCAATAAAAGACATATAGCTATTCCTCTGTTTCGCTCTGCTTTCAGCCAAGATCCATCTGATATTGGCTAGGATGACACTATTCTCACAACCTCTTCTAAACCCAGCTTGTATTTCTGGTAGTTTTCTGTTCCAGTCATTTTTGTATAATTTTCAGCAGGCTCTTATTTTCATATGATATTAGTGATATTGTTAAATAATTTCCACACTCTGTTGGATCACATTTTTTTAATGGGAATAAGTATGGATCTTTTCCAGTCAGTTGGCCAGGTAGTTGTCCTCCCGATTCATTGGAACAACCTGTAATGGCCTTTGTGATTCCATCCTTATTATGATGTCTGTCCTGCTCAAGCCCATTATGGTAGTCCTGGTAGTCATTGCAACAATCTATCTCATTGAGGGTCTTTCCCTCTCCAAGGACTGGTTCCTCATGAAAATATACCCAAACCAGCCTCAGCCAACCAGCCCCATCAGGTCACCTCCAAAGCCCAGATGAGAAAATAGATCTAAGTAAAATGAAATCATTGACAATTTAAATCATTTCTCCATCTATCATGATTTTATCTGTTGGCCCAGGGGAAAGTATGGGTTTTTTTTCTTGATGTTGATATGTAAACCATATGGAAGGTTTTCATCTTTGATCTTCTGCAGTAAGTGCCTCGGGTCCTCTTCATTTTCAGCAAGAGCAGTTGTGTCTTCTGCATAGTACAAGTTGTTGATGAGCCTTCCTCAGATCCTGAAGCTCCATTATTCTTCATAAAGTTCAGCTTCGTTTATTATTTATTCAGTATATAGATTGAATAGGTATGGATACAGTCCATACAAGGATACAATCCAGACGCACATCTTTCTTGAGTTTATTTAATGAAATATTCCCTTGTTCCATACGAACAATAGCCCTTGGTTTAAGTATGGATTTTACATAATCACAATTACACAATTAATATTCTATGATATCCATTCTTCTCAATGTTAGCCATTGTTGTGATCAACACAGTTAAATGCCTTTGCATTATCAGTAAAATACTTATAGACATCCTTCTGGTATTCTCTGCTTTCAGCCAGGATCCATTTAACACCAGCAGTGATAACCCTAGTGTCAAAGCTTTTCTAAAATCAACTTGAACTTTTCTCAATTTCCTGTCAATGTACTCTTCCAGTCATTTTTAGATGGTCATCAGCAATATTTTGCTTACATGTGATATTAATACTGTTCGACTGTGTGAATGTACCATAATTTCTCAATTCATTCCATTGTGGTAGGATATTTGGGCTGTTTCCATGTTCTTGCTATGGTGAATACTGCTGCTATGAACATTGGTGTACAAATCTCTGTTTGAGCTTCAGTTCTCATTTTTTCAGGGTATATTCCAAGCAGTGGAATAGCAGGGTAATATGGAATTTCTATGTTCAGCTTTTTGAAGAAGGGCAAAACTGCCTTCCAGAGTGGTTGTACCATTGTACAGTCCTACCAACAATGCATAAGAGTACACATCTTGCTACATACTCTCCAACATTTATTACTTACTGCCCTGCTAAACTTTGTCACTGCTACTGGGATAAGATGGTATCTCACTGTGGTTTTGATTTGCATCTCTCTTATTGTCAGTAGATTCACACAATGGAACACTACGCAGCATGCAGGAGTAATAATTTTGTAAGTTACTGCCTAACTTGGGAGGGACTGGAGAGCATTATGCTAAATGAACTAAATCAGTCTCATAAAAACAAATACTATGTAAGACCATTAATGTAGAACAAATATGAGAACCTAAGGAGGGAAGCGGGAATAGAGGAGTCAAGAAGGATGCAGGTTAGGGGGGTTAATCATAGGGTCACACAATTTGATGGGTAGAGGGAGAGGTAGGTAAAGGAAAGGGGAAAGATCCTGTGTGGAAAAAACAATGTATATGAATTTTTTAAGTAAACTAGTATAAAATATTTTTTTAAAAAAATAAGTAAAACAAAACAAAACAAAAAACAACACTGTTCTATAATTTCCACATTGTGTTGGGTCATCTCTCTTGGGAAAGTGAACAAGTACAGATCTCTTCCAGTCAGTCAGCCAGACAGTTCTTGTCCAAACTTCCTGGCACAATCTGGTAAGTACATCCAGGATTACATCAGTTAGTTGAAACGTTTCATTTGGTATCCTATCTATTCCTTGAGCTTTACTTATTGCTAGTGTTTTCAGCGTAACTTGACTTTCTTGTTCATATGGTACTTCCTGAAATTTTTCAGTGTTGACCAATTCTTTCTGGTACAGTGATTCTGTGTATTGCTTCCATCTTCTTTAAATGTTCCCAGGATTGTTCAAGATTTTACCCACGACATTTCTCCTGATATTGCAACTCAAGGCTTGAAATTTTTTTTATGTCTTTCAGCTTGAGAAATGCCAAACAAGTTACTCCCTTTTTATTTTCTGACTCCAGTTCTATGCACATTTAGTTATAATATTTTGCTTTGTCTTCACAAACTGTCTTTTGAAATTTTATTTTCAGTTCTTTTACTTCCACCTTTCTTCCTTTTGTTTTAGCTTCTCGGGCTCTCCAAAGCAATTTTCCTAGTTTCTTTTGACATCCATTTGGCTTTCTCTTTCTCCTCTCTTTCTAATAACCTTCTGCTCTCTTCATGGATAATATTCTTTATTTGATTCTGTAGCTCCTCTGCTAAAAGGTCTTCCTTCTATGTGTATGGATGCTATCTTAACACTCGCAAAATTGTACTTTAAAATAGACCTTGAAATTCTCCTTTTAATTTTGAATTCAAAACCATTATTCTTACGTTTTCCATTCCCAGGATAGTTGAGATACAATTAATTGTCTGACTTAAAGTGGCCCATGTCAGTCCATTTCATTTCACTAAAGACTCGAATGATCTTCACATGTTCCATTTAATTTTTCACAACTTCCAGTTTTCCTACGTTCATACTTTGTACATTCAGTGCTCCAACTACTAATGGTTATTTGCAGCTGGTTTTGTCTTTTCTTTCCACATCCAGGACCCCATCCTGCTGTGCTGCCCTGGATCTCAACTGAGGTCAGAAACCTATACCCAGGCCAATAAGCTGTTGTGCAAACAAAGCAAAGGAATTAACTTTTAAATTAGGAAAGATGTGTATCAGTGTTCTACTCTTTCTCAATACCTATTTAATCTGTATGTAGAACAAATTATTTGAGTGCTGTATTCTATGTAGCATTAGGATTGCTGGAAAAATCATCAGTAACCTTCACTATGCAGATGACACAACCTTGCTTGAAGTGCTGGCTGCAGAAGATTAAACACGGAAGATTTCAATATGGATTGCATCTAAACATCAAGAAATAAAAAAAAAAGCATCATGATGTACAGAGAAAGGATTTAGACCATCAACAACTTCAATAACTTTCTCTTACTTGAATCCACAATCAATATAGTTGGTACTAGCAATCAGGAGATCAGAAGATGTATTACATTGGGAAAGTCTGCAGTCAGGGATATTTCCAAATTATTGAGGAGTAATGATGTCAGTTTGAAGACAAAGGTGCCCCTGATTCAGGCCATCATTGTTTTAATCCCTTTCTATACATTTAAGAGAGGGACAATGACTAAGGAAAACAGAAGAATAATTGATACCTGTGAACTGTGATGTTGGTAGAGCATACAGGAGATCCCATGGACTGTCAAAAGAACAAATATATATGTATTGGAAAAGCTGCAGCCAGAATGCTTCTTAGAGACAAAGATGGTGAAGCTTCATCTCGCATACTTCATCTCGCATGCTGCTAGGAGAAATTATACCTTGGAGAAGGACATTATGTCCAAAAAGGTGGAAGGGTGGCGAAAGTGAGGAAGATCGACAGTGACTGCTGCAATAGGCTCTGCGGGATTACATCTAATATTAGCACTTTGGAGCAATATGGGAAGAAAAAAGGAAATTTGATTCAAATCATTCATCGGTTTCCTAAGTCCTTTCTCTCTGCCAGACACTGTGCTTTTTATTCTGTTAAGGAGCTGAAGTAAAAGCAGTTGTATTCAAGAAATGTTTTTAGTGAGGAAGTTGTTTAAAATAATTGGATAAAATTAATAATAATGAAAAAATTTTAAAAATTAAAAAAAGATAGTGTGATGATGGCACAAGATAGGAGAGGGGTCATATCTGTTGTTCATATGATTCATGGGTTGTACTCAACTTGACAGCACTTAATAATGACAGCTTCTTTTATGCCTGGGTGTGTATATGCTTGCTTGTTTACTGTTTACTCTTATTAGTACAGCACCTGTCTGTCAGTCCACTGTACTGATGTAATGTGGGGGTTATTGTGATGCTGAAAAAGATGTCAAATGCCAGTAGGGTCACCCATGATGGAGAGGATACAGTGAGCTCGTAGATTAAGGCAGACTAATTCAGTCTAACTTAGGCTAGATTGGCAGTAGACCTGGCCATCCACTTCCAAAATAACAGGCTTTTGAAAACACTAAGAATAATAGAGAAACACAGATATTAGAGGTACATATCAGATGGGAAGTGTCTGAAATATGAGGAGAAGCAGCAGCAAACAGACATTAATAATCGAAACATGAAAACTGGTTATTGTTTATTAATTGTGTATTTAACTGTAATCACTAGGACCACAGCACACTCCTTACTAATCCTCCTGAGAAGAATAAAAAGAAAGAAAAATTTATAAAAATTATTTCTATTTTAAAAAGTTACAATGGTTAGGATTCTCTCTGCCTTCTCTGAATGTAACAATACCATCTGAGGATCCTCTATCAGAGTCGTACACTGTGGGTCATATTCAACTCTCAGGAGTCAGTCATTGGAAATAGATGTGCGGGGAAAGTGTAGTGTCAGAAAAAAGAGATGAATTGGTGCAGTGATTGCATCAATGGAATCAAGAAATATCAGAGATCCGGAGGATGGTGCAGGATAGAGCAAGGTTCTGATTGTTTTTCATAGAGTCGCTATGAGTTGTAGTAGACTCAATGGCACCCAACAACAACTACAAAAATTTATATTCCATTCTCATTATTAAAAGGCTTTGGAGAAATATACACACATTTAATGTTGAAGAGAAATCGTAGTAGAAAGTTAACTGAATTATTTTTAAATCTGCATGTGAACTGAAGCAATGTTTTATATGTTAAATAAATTTTCTGGCTCAATTATTTCTGGGAGTGGTAAAAAGAAAATTGCAGGAAAATGACAAAAGTTGAAAATAAAAAGCAAGAAAGTCTATGTATGATTAGTTGCCTACTTGGGGATTTCTGTAAAAGCAAATTTGTGGAGTTAATGTAATGAGCTAATATAAGATCTCTTTCAAAAACATGCTTGTCTAATTAAGTTTTTGGACCATTTGCCAACCATAAATGTCAAGAAAAGCTTCTAGTTTCTGTTGAGCAATGTATTTTCCTCATCACTCTATTTAGCTAAATTTGGCCTTTCCTCAAATCACTTTTTTATTATTGAATGTTATTAGTTGATTACAATTTTACTAATGACAAAAATCACCTTCTTATTTCTAAATAAATAACCTATTGGTTGATACTTTCTGAAGAATTACCTCCTTTAAAATGGTGCTTGCTTCTGTTATGTATTTTCTCTTTTTCACTTTCTGATAGCCAATAAAATCTAATTATGGGAGTCTCTTTATGGCTTAATTTTTCATAATTTAATTCCCAAGAACCTGCGTTTTTAATGGTAACAATTAATAAAAAATACAGCTAAGAATGATTATATAATATGTAATGTGCCTTATTTAACCAAGTTTATACCATTCTTACAGCTTATATTACACGCTATAGTTCCAATGTGAGTTCCAAATTACTAAGAAGCAGTAATGTATGGTGAATTACAAACCCACATTTGTCACCATGCTTTGGCAGGTTGTTGTTTTGCCATTAGGTGTCATCAAGTCAATTATGAGTCATAGTCTCTTGATTTCTTAGCTGCTACTTCCATGGATGTAAATCATTACAAAACATCCATGTTTTCTCCATCTACCCTGATGCTGCATATTGCTCCAGTAGTGATGATTTTTGCTTTCTTAATGCTCAGATTTAATTCACGTTTAAGACTGTAATCTTTGACCTTCCTCAGTAAATGCTTCAAGTCATCTTCATTTTATGTAAGAATGAATATGTCATATGTATAATACAAGCTGCTGATGAGTCTTCTTCCAATCCTAATAGCACATTCTTCTCCATGTAGTCTAATTTCTCCAATTATTTTTTCAGCATACAAACAGAATATATATGGAGAAAGGATTTAAACACAATTTTCTTGATTGTAAACTTTAAAGTTTCCTTTTGTTCTGTTCAGATAACTGTTTCTTGTTCTATGTACAGTTTTCATGAGTACAATTAAGTGTTCTGGGATTCCCATTCTTCTCAATGTTATCCATAATTTATTATAATCCAACACAGTCGAAAATCTTTGTGTAGTCAATGAAACACAAGGAATCATCTTTCTAATAGTCTCTACTTGCAGTAAAGATCCATCTGACATCAACAATGTTATCCCTCATTCCCTGATGTCCTTTAAATCAAGTTTAAACTTTTGGCAATCCCTTGTCAGTGCACTAGTATAGCTATTTTTAAACAATCTTCAACAAGCTATTTTTTTATATGTTATACTAATGATATTATTCAATAATTCTCACATTCTATTGGATCACTTTTTTTTTAGAATGAAAACAAATATGGATCTCTTTCAGTCACCTGGACAGGTAGCTCTTTTCCGTATTTCTATCCACAGGCCAGTAAGCATGCACAGGACTGCATCTGTTTGTGGAAATACCTCAATTGGTGTTGCAATGTATTGACCTTTTTTGCATTCTTTATGCATAATGCCTTTGATGTCACCGCACAACTCACCTGATATTTGATCATTAGTGTTCGATGTATCAAATCTGTTCTTAATATGGTTTTAATGCAGTTGGGATAGACTCATTGTTGCATTTTGGTTCTTGTGAATATGTTTTCATTTGTTTTGGCTTCCACTTGAACTTGCATATGAATAATTGATTATCTATTCCACAGTTAGCCTCTGGCCTTATTTTGACTTCTGATTATAGTGCAATATAGGTGCATTAATAATAAATGTTGGCTGGAATGCAAATTTTGAAACAAAGAAGCTTTGATAGTTTCAAACTAAGGACTTGGTGACAGAAATGAGAGTGGAGGCCAAATTATAGAATTTTGCATGATAAATTATTTAGTCATTGCAATTAGCACTTTTAAAAAAAAACTATAAACAGAGACTATACTCTGTCTTGGAGTAAGTGCAACCAGAGTGCTCATTAAAGGCAAGGATAGTGAAGCATCATCGCATATATTTTGGGTATGTTTTCAGGAGGAGCCTGTGCTTGGAAAAAGGCATGATACTGGGAAAGGGAGAAGGTCAGTGAAAGAGAGGAAGAGCCGCAACAAGATGGATTGGCACAGTGACTGGAACAATGATCACACACACATCAGAGATCTGGAGGATGGAACAGTATAGGACAAGGTTTGTAGAGTCTCTATGAATAGTAGCCAATTGGATAATACCTAACAACAAAAACACCATGCACATGCAATTTACTTGATGAAATACACAGGACTGCCTGCCTCTGTGCAAAAAATTGATGAAGAAGTTCAATATCAGAAGTCAAATCAAGGCAAGGGGCTGATTGCAGTGGGGGAGAAAATTTTGACATTAAAGATATAAAGCATAGCCTGTGCATTATTTAACTTGTTGAGGTGATAGAGTATTTTATAAATTCTAGATATAAGTCCTTTATCAGACATGTCACTACCAATTTTTCCCCCCAGTCTGTGGCTTTCCTTTTTGCCCTGCTGGGGAAGTGTTTTGATGTGCGTAGGGATTTGATTCTTCGAAGGTCACAGTCACTTATTTTATTCTCTCCCACTTGCAGGTTTTTCAAGATGCTTAGAAGACTGTTCATGTTGTGGAATAGGGCTTCTAGAGTTCTTCAAAGCTTTTCTCTGATGTAATTTATAGTTCTTGGTTTTACTCCTAGGTCCCTGATCCACTTTGAGTTGGTTTTTGCTTATGGTGTAAGGTGTGGGCCTCGCCTTGCATTCAGATGGCAAGCAAACACATGAAGAAATGTTCAAAATGTCTAGATCTAAGAGAGTTGCAAATCAAAACAATTGAGATAACATCTCACCCCAGTAACAATAGTAAAGTTCAACGGAGCAGCAAATATTTTCAGAAATATTTACTTATTGGCTTTTTTTAATTACTTTATAACTTTATTGGCTTTATTTTTATAAATTAACTCAGTGTAAACTATTTGCAGTTTACGATCTTAAATGAACAGCAGTATCGAGATTATACAAAAAATCAGATCAAGCATGTTAATTTTTCGGTGACTTTCCTTTTTCCTTGCCATGCTTTCATGGCACGTGAGTCCTTGAAAATGATCATGAAATGTAGGCACACAGTAATTAGGAAAGTGACTTCTTTGATTTTTAAGACTTTAAAAATGTCTTTCACAGTCAGTTTTTACTAGTGTGCTACACTGATTTGTTGACAATTCTTCCCATGGACGTTGATTGTTGCTAAAAGTAAAATGAACCCCTGACAACTTCATCTTTTTAGCTACGCGTCATGATGTTATTACACCAGTTATGAAGATTTTTCCTTTCTTTATGGACTGCTAGGAGAACAAACAAGTTTGGCCTAACAAGGGTGAAGCCAGGCTGCTCATTGGTGGCAATGATTCTGAAGCTCCGTCTGACATACTTTGGACATTTTTCAACGAGGGTTCGGTCCTTGGAGAGGGACGTCATGCTTGGGAGTGTGGAGGGACAGGGCAGAAGAGGAAGACTATCGATGAGATGCGTTGATTCAGTCACTGGGTAATGGGATAGGCATGTCAGAGACAATAAGATCATCAAGGGATAGAGCAGGGTATAGGGCTATTGTAAATAGGGTTGCTATGAGTCGCAGGGAACTTGATCACACATAACAACAACACAACATGTTTCAGATTGGCAGTTGCAAACTTTGTTCATTGGTGAATTATTCCAATTATATTTAGAGAGCTCTGGTGATATAATTCACAAGGAGTTGTCCTGCTAATGCAAAAGCCACACCTCTTTAAGAGTTCAAATCCACCAGTGGTTCTGAGGGATAGACAATATTTATATCACACCATTTATAGTCTCAGAACTTCTGCTAGCAGGCCACCTATGAGATGGTTCTGACTCAGTGGCAATGAAAAACTTAATATCATTTTTACTTTTTGTGAGCAAGGTTGTGCCACCTGCATATCTCAAGCTGTTAATAAGGTTTCCTCTAAACCTCATACCATGTTCTTCAAATACCCTCACTTCTCATATTGTTCATTCAGCATCCAGATGTAATAAGTCAAATAAAGATATATAACCTGCTACACACTTCGGAAGGCATTTGCAATGAATAAATCATTGAATGTGCAGAACTCTATCATTCTATCTCCAGCCTCATTTCTCTCACCTAGCCCGTATTTTCCAGCTACTGATCCATCTTCCCTGTTCCAAACTTTTGCGTTCCAGTCACCCATTATTATCAATACATCTTGATTGCATGTTTGATCAACTTCAGACTGCAAAAGTTGGTAGAACTCTTCTATTTCCTCCTCTTTGGCTCTAGTTGTTGGTGCATATATTTGAATTATAGTGGTATTCACTGCACTTCCTTGTATGCGTATGGATATTATCCTGTCGCTCACCATGTTTTATTTCAGGATGGATCTAGAAATGACTTTTTTAATTATGAAACCAAGCCCATTCTTCCTCACCTTTTCATCCCTGGCATAGTAAATCATATAATCGTCTGATTCAAAATGCCCCATGCCAAGCTACCTCATTTTGCCAATACCTAGTATGTCAATATTTATGTGTTCCATTTCTTTCTTAACAATGTCCAATTTTCCTACATTCATGCTTCTCACGTTCCA
>NW_006399998.1:1673714-1677949 GCF_000299155.1 Elephantulus edwardii | reverse complement strand
GACTAGTTCTTTGAGATGGACATCATGTTTGGCAGAGTCAAGGGGCAACAAAGGAGAGGAAGACCTTCGATGAGATGGATCGATTATGTGACTGGAGCGGTGGGAATAAGTGCATTTGAGATGGCTAGTTTGACACAGGATAGAACAGCATTTAGAGCTCTTGTGCATAGGGTCGCTATAAGTCGCAAACGACTTGATGGCACATAACAAAAACAACAACAACACACTCTGGGCCCTTTGATCCATGATTGGATTTCACGTGAGTAGATGTAAGTGTTCTGGATGAATAAATTATAGCAAAGCATACATAGATTAGTTCCCCATTCCCCAAACGAGTCCCTATCCCCTCCCTAACACAGGGAAAATTTTAACAAATCCACTTACCTATTTATCTATTTGCAAGAAGCTTCCTATAGGAAATATCAGTGGGCAATGTGATAATTTATGGAAAGAAAATCAGCAAAAGAGATTGATCTATGGAGATTGATCTATTTTCTAAGCTAGCTCTTCAGTCATTTGCACTTAGGGCTCCATCATCTCTTTGTTGCTGTTAAATGATACAAATCTAAACTGTTCATCAATTCATTGCCCACTCCTTTCAAACTGTTGTTCTCACTCACTCTTTTACCATGGTAATAGTTTCTCTGAAATCCTATCACTTTGCTAGAGGATTGATGTAACTCTCCAGCAATTAGCATAATTACAAGCCTGATTATCTACTAATTTCATTATGAGTATTTGGTTATTCACTACACAAATTAGAGAAAATTAAAGAGGAGAAAGATCCTGTGGCGTGGGCGGCAAGCTTTCTAAAACATTTATGAACATTTGAATGAAAAGTGATACCCCAAAGGTGAAGACCATTTTACATTTCTGCTTCCTAACAATTGAAACCTCTTATTTTGGAAAGAAGCATGTACTTATTATTCTTTTAATGGCACACAAAATTCTGTCTGAATTATTTATAAATCTTCTCCAAAATAACAGGAGCTTCAAACAAAACATACTAATTCCACTGTGCTGCTTCACATAGTAAGATCTGTGATAAAAAAATAAATATACAGCATTTGAAAATACTCTAAGTCAGACAGAGATGCTGGAACTAAAAATATCAGACACTTGTTATCTGCAATCTCAGAATAATTTACTGGGGTAATTAAAATGAGGAGTTTGACTCCAAAGTGTATGGTCTTTAATGGCACAGAATCATATGCAGAAGAGAACATTAGAGGACAAAACTATCAGATATTGAATGAATATTGGTGGAACAAATGCACTCAACTCTTGCTTTACTATTTTACTGTACATTAGTAGCTCTAGCTTTATAGCTTGTTTCCTCACTATGTATTTTCAGCTGTTGTTTTTCAACATGAATTATATTAAGTGCTGAGAGGGAATAAAATAATCATAACTAGGCTAGCGGGGAGGAAGAGGAACAGAAATAAAAATAGTCATGTTTCCAAATTTTTGGTCTCTTAAGTCTATAGACAGAGCTCCCTAACTTAGAAACTATATTTTCTATATAAGAAGATATATCTCTCTATATTCTAAAATACAGTTTTGAAGTTTGGGAGCTCTGGTGGCCTAGTAGTAAGGATGAGCACTGATAACCTGAAGGCATGCAGTTCAAATCCACCAAGTGCTCATAAGAAGAATTATAGCCAATCTCCTCCTGTGCAATTTACTGCCTCTGAAAACCCACTGGAAGGTAAACTATGAATTCACAAAACAAACACAAAGTTTATCGGGGATTCTTGGGCTACACTATTAGTTAATGGACGCAATTGCTGAATGAAAGGTTGGTAGTTCAAGTCTACCCAGAAGTGCTTCAAAAAAGAGCCCTTATTTTACTTGTGAAAAATAAGCATTAAAAGAGCTGTGGAGTATGGTTCTACACTGACACAGATGAGAGGAACCATGAGGCAGAACTGATGCCAAGAACGTATTTTATGTCTACAGGAGGGTACTCTAGTTCTAAGAGAGGCATTTTTCTGGTCCTGTTCAGGAGCTTTTTCATATTTGTCTAAATGATGATGTACACAAAGAATACATGGAATTATTTCCTGCACATTGTTCTGAATAGATCAATCTTTTCAAGTCAATAAATACATTCAGGCTTCCAAAACTCTACCCAACGCTTGCAGTAAGAAAGACAAGCTGCTCTCTCAGCCATTTGGCAGGACTGAGTGATAGAAAAGGCACACTATGCTAAGTGTGTCCTGTTCTATAGCTATCTGCTGTGGTCTTAATGGCATGTGACTCTGTGTGATCAATGACAAAACACGCACACACACATACACACAAATGTGTTCCTGAATTGATGTCAACCAACTTCCTCAATCTAAAATTGGCCAAGCATATAATCAGGATAAATTGATAGTTACTAAAAATTGGAAGGCAAATGTTGGAATGAGGCAAGAGATGTAGTTGGGAAATGTGGCTTTGGTAATAGAAAAGAAATAAAAATGCATGGAAGAATTTGTACAACCAGCAACATCTACATTGCTAATTTGTTTTCAGACAATATGGGCATTAACTCTACATGTGGACCTAGTAAGATCTAATAGACATTAACCAAATTGACGACATCTGTAGAAAGATAGGATGGATGAACATTATATCACGTCAGAATGAGGTCAGGGACTGACACTGGAATTGATCATTAATTGCTCACCACTAAGTTCAAATTGACACTAAAGAAAAAGAAAACTAGACCAGAACAATCTCAATATGGCCTTGAGGACAGCCTACCTCCATTTAGAAACCACCTGAATATCGAATTTGATGCACTTATCATTGACAAGTGGAGACCAAATGATTGGTGAGATGACATCCAGTACATCATACATGATAAAAGTAAATGATTAGTAAAAATATAAGAAATGAAAGAAAAAATTAATGTCACAAGAGACTCTAAAACTTGTTCTCAAATGTGTTGTTATGTTGTTATGTGCTGCCGAGTCGCTTGTGACTCATAGCAACAACAGCCCTAAACCCTACTCTGTACTGTGCCAATCACATTCTGAAACACCCATCCTGATTATCCCAGTCACTGAATCAGTCCACCTCATAGAGGGTCTTCCCCTCCTGTGCTGTCCCTCCACCCTCCCAAGCATGATGTTCCTCTCCAAGGACCTATCCCTCCTTGCAACATGTCCAAAGTATGTCAGACGAAGCCTCAGAATCCTTGCCTCCAAGGAGCAGCCTGGTTTAACCCTCTCCAGGATGAATCTGTTTGTCTCCTTGGCAGTCCATGGTACATTCAATACTCTTCTCCAGCACCACAGCTCAAAGGCATCAATTCTCCTTCTATCCTCCCTAGTCATTGTCCAACTCTCTGATGCATAGCAAGTGATTGCAAAGACCATAGCCTGTATTAGACGCACCTTACTCTCCAGAGTGACACCATTGCTCTTCAGTACTTTGGAGAGGTCCCTATAGCAGACTTTCCCATCGCAATATGTTTTTTGATTTCCTGGCTACTGGTGCCAAGAGTGTTGACCGTGGAGCCAAGCATATTAAAGTTGTTAACAATCTCAATCTCTTCACCATCCATCCTGATGCTGCCAATTGGTCCAGTGGTGAGAATCTTTGTCTTCTTGACATTGAGCCTCAATCCACATTCTTCTTCATAGAGTCATAGGCCAATAATGTTCAGTAACAAATTGAATTGATATGGTGCAAGGATACAACTCTGACACACAACTTTCCTGATTTTAAGCCATGCCATGTTCCATTTCTCCATTTAGACATTCTTGATATAGGTTTCAAATGAACTTAATTAAACATTCCAGAAGTTCCATTCGTCTCAAAGTTAGCCATAGTTTGTTCTGATCCACATAGTCAAATGTTTTTGCCTAGTCATTTTTTAGCAATGAGGTTCCCAAAGTTCTGCTCTGAATCAATTCAATTTCATGGCAAGACCAGCCAATCCCCTTGTGGATAGGCTAATAAATACTACGAAGAAGAAATTACTCACACAGCTATTAATTATGTGGATAGGCTGTCTTCCCTGCCCATACGGCAGCTGGAAATTACTCTCTGCCTCCAGTAGAACTAAGGGGAGAGAGGAGAGCCTCAAAGATTCTTTTTATTTATTTACATAGTCATATGATCAGGTTTATGGATAAAAAATGTCATTCTTGCAGTATTTGTCCCTTTGTGACTGAGATATTTCACTCAGCATAATGTCCTCCAGGGTCACCCACTTTGAATAATATTGCATGAGTTCCTTG
>NW_006399998.1:1644916-1672779 GCF_000299155.1 Elephantulus edwardii | reverse complement strand
GATAGATAGATAATAGATAGATGATAGATAGATAGATAGATAGATAGATAGATAGATAGATAGATGATAGATAGATAGATATAGAGCTGATCTAACCACGTATAGAATAGATCCCAAAAGGAAAAAACTAAGGCATATCAGAGTCAATTTTTCCAAAACTAAAGATACAAGAGAATTCTTACAGCAACTACAGAAAAATTAAGAGTAACTTATAAGAGAGACCAAAAAATACGATTAAATGCCAATTTTTCAGCAGGAATCCTGTGAGCAAGAAGACAGTGGAATGACATATAATAAACACTCAAAGAACACAATTTTCAACCAAGAATACAGTATCCAGCAAAACTATCCAGCAAATATATCAGAGAGATCAAAATATTCTCAGAAAAACAGAAATGAAGGGAGTTTGTAAAAACAATACCACCATTGCAAGAAATATTGAGAGAAGGTCTTCTTCTAGAGACGCCAGGAGTAATGATATTAATATCTAATAAAATAGATTTCAGCATAAAAATTTATCACAAAGGACAAGGCAAATCACTATTTAATATTAAAAATGTTAATAGAACACGAGGACATAACCATAATAAACAGCTAAATGCCAAATGATAGAGCTTCAAAATACACAAAGCAAACATTATCAGAACTGAAAAAAGAAATAGACCACACCATAATAGTAGTAGGAGACTTCAAAACACTACTCTCAAGAAAAGATAGACCTACCAGGAAGAAGCTCAATCAACCAGCAGTCAACCAACTCAATCTCATAGATATATACAAACTAATAATGCACTCCAAATAAACTGAACATACATTCTTCTCCAACACGCATGCATTTTCAGAATAGATCATATTTTACGTCACAAAGCAAGCATCAATAAATTTTAAAAACATAGATATAATACAAAACATTTTCTTAGACCACAAAGCTTCAAAATTAGAAATTGATAACAGAGGATAAAGGAGAAGAACCATACATTTGGAAGCTGAACCCTGTTTGAATGTGAGTGGGTAAATGAAGAAACAGAAAATGAAATAAAAATGTTTCTTGAAACAAATGATAATGAAACTTAGCAAAAACTATGGGAAACAACCAAAACCGTAATCAGTTGTCAATTTATTGCAATTAGTAATCACATCAAAAGGGAAATAAAAGAATTATAATTGATTCTCTAACCCAGCATCTCTAACAAGTTGAAAAAAACAACAAGAAAACCCATCAACCTCTAAAAGAAATGTAATTGTAAAAATTAGGGCAGAAATAAATAAACAGAACAACAACTGAAATCATCAACAAGACCAGAAGATGTTTCTTTAAAAAACTTAATAAAATCTACAAATCACCAGCAAAACTAATGAAGGAAAAGAAAGAAATGACACAGATAATCCAAATAACAGATGAAAGGGGCAATACAACAGAGCCAATTGAAATAAAAAGGTTAACAATGCAATATTGTGAAAAACTATACTCAGATGGCTAACAAACACATGAAGAAATGCTCAAAATCCCTAGCCCTAAGAGAGATGCAAATTAAAACAACTATGAGATATCATTTCACCCCAGTCAAAATAGCAAAATTTAACAGAACAGCAAGCAACAAATGCTGGCGAGGTTGTGGAGAAACTGGAACCCTGATTCACTGTTGGTGGGAGTGTAAAATGGTGCAACCCCTGTGGAAAGCAGTATGGCGCTTTCTCAAAAAGTTGCAAATAGAGATACCATTTGACCCAGCAATTCCACTACTGGGAATATACCCTGAAGAGACCATAGCTGACATCCAAGCAGATATATGCACACCCATGTTCATTGCAGCTTTGTTCACAATAGCAAGGAGTTGGAAACAACCTAAGTGCCCATCAACAAACGAATGGCTAGAGAAGCTGTGGTATATTCGCACAATGGAATACTATGCTGCATTAAAAAACAAGGAACTCATGCAATATTATTCAAAATGGTTGACTCTGGAGAACATTATGCTGAGTGAAATATCCCAGTCACAAAAAGACAAATATTACATGATGCCACTGTTGTAGAATGGGACTGTCCTTGGGGTTAGGGAGACACTGAGTAAGATGGGTTCAATAATGTATACTGCACTGAAGCAGAGGAGGGAGAGAACCGTCTAAAAGAGAGATGTAACTGGGTATTTCTGTCATCACAGGAGACTAGAGCGAGGGCTGCATGGTGGAGGGGACCTGGGGGAGGGTTTGTAAAACAATGAAAGAATCTTTTCTTTTACTTTTCCATAATTTTTGGACTCATGTACTTATAACTTGTTAGTCAAATTTGTGTCTTCTAGGTTGCAACACCCCCATGATACATCTTGAAGGATATGTACATGTACAGCCAAGCACAATCAATAAGAGTGCATCTGAATTCCAAAATCAATCTCCATAATAGTCTATGTGTTTCCTACTGCCAAAGGGGCCCTTTAGAGTAGTGAGAGAAGATCTTCACCCTGAAACCCACAGCGTCCCTTTTCAGCAGGAAGTAGCTAAGAGAATACGCCGTCCCCTTTTCCTTATGACTCAGGGTGAAGTCTCTCTCAGGGAGGAGTGATAGGGAATGGCAAAGGATACACTGACAAAGAAGATTAATCAGAACTGGCTTTGACAAGCACTGTGGCATTTGGACAAGAACAAACTGGGAGGAGGGTAGAGAGAATAGTGCAACAATGAATGAGTGGAAGCCCAAAATCTCTGTAAATGTTTATGAAAATTAATAAAATATAATTATAGAAAAAAAAAGAAAACCTAAAGGAAGTGCATAATTACTTGGAAACTCACAATTTACCAAAACTTACAGAGACTGAAGCAATATACCAGAACAGATTCCTTACAAAAGAAGAAATTGAACAGGTAATAAAATAACTTCTAACAAGAAAAATCCCTTGACCAGATGGTTTTACTAGCGAATATTATCAAATGTTCAGAGAAGAACCTTGGTCAATTTTACATAAAGTATTTTAGAAAATAGAAATAGATGGAATTCTCCTAGACTCATTCTATGAAGCAAACTTATCCTTGATACCAAAGTCAGGTAAAGACACCAACAAAATAGAACACTATAAACCAATATATCTCATGAACATAGATGCAAACATCCTCAATAAAATGCTGGCCATAGAATCTAACAGTACATTAAAAAAAAGTCACTATGACCAAGTGGGATTCATAACAGGTATACAGGAATTGTTTGACACAAGAAAAACAATCTCTGTAATTCATCACATTAACAAAGCAAAGCAAGAAAAAAAAACCCACACATGAACAAGAACAATTCATGCAGAACAGCCTTTGACAAAATCCAGCAACCGTTCCTGATTAAAACAATCCGGAAAATAGGAATAGATGGATATTTTCTCAACATGGTGAGAATATATATAAAAAACCAAGAGCCAGCATCATTCTCAATGAAGAGAGATTAAAGATATTCCCTTTGAGAACAGGCACTAGGCAAGAATACCTATAGTCACTTCTCTTATTTAATGTTGTTTTGGAAGACTTGGAGAGAGCAATAAGGCAATGAAAAAAGTACAAAGTGCATTGAAGACATTGGTAAAAAAAAAAAAAAAAGACTAAAAGAATTGGTGGTCTAGTGGTAGAAACTGCTGCAATCCCAAAGGCACAAGATTCAAATCCACTAGCTGTTCCATGGGAGAAAAATGGACAATCTACTCCCATGCAATTTACTGTCTCTGAAAACCCTCTGGAGGGTCAGCCATGAATCAGCTCCAGCTTGACAATACATACATAACAACAAGAAGGGAATTGTCACAGAATCAATATAAACGTTTCTGGAAATAGATGAGCCTTGGACAAGCTGCCTCATCCTTCAAATATGCCTTGAAGTTTGTAATACAGTTACCAGGACAACTGGCTGGAAGATATTTGTGTCTATTCAAGAAAAGCTGACCTAATAGAAAGCATGAATTATCAATCAATAGCATTAATATAAAATGCAAAGGGGGGATTGCTGAAAACAATTTAAAAATGGCTAGTATGGTGTATTGACAAAGAACTGCCAAAAATTCAATTTGGTTTCAGAAAAGACTTTGTAATATCATTGTTTGTATCATATGGATCTTGGCTCAAAGCAGTGCATATCAGGATGATACTAACTTTGGTTTTTATTGACTATGAAAAGTTATTGAATGGTATGGATTATAATAAATTGTGGATAACTAAGTTGTAGAGGGGCTTCAGGCCTTTTGTTCATAGGGTTGCTGAGTCGTGCTTGACTCGAAGGCAATCAGCAATAACAACAATTACAAAGATGGGAATTTCTAGTACTTAAGCGTGCTCATGTGAAACCTATGCATAGACCAAGAAAACAAAGCAAGGGTATATGATTTAAATTAGGAAAAGCATGCAGAAGAATTGTATCTTTCTACCATATTTGTTCAATCTGTTTCTCAATCTGAGAAGCTGCAAAATATAAAGAAGAATGTGGCACCAAGGTTGAGGAAAACTTATCAACAACCTATAATATGTAGATGTTACAAACTTGCTTACAGAAAATGAAGAAAACTTGACACACTCACTGATGAAGTTCTAAGATTCTATGGCAATAAGAATTTTCATCCTTCAGTATGGATTACACCTCAGCCTAAATGAAACAGAATCCTCACACCTAAACTAATAAGCAATATCATGATAAATGGAGAAAAAACTGAATTAGTTAAGGATTTCTTTCTAGAAATAAAATGATGGATTGCACCAGGCAAATCTAATGCCTCTTTATAGTGTTAACTAGCAACATTATGGGGCACCTGATTGAAGCTATGCTATTTTCAACTGCCTCGAATACGCATGAATGTTACACAATAAATAACAAGGAATGGAACACAGCAGATGCCTTTTTATTATGGTTTTGAAGAAGAATATTGTACCTACCACTGACTTCCAAAAGACTAGACTAACTTATTTTCCAAGAAATGCAGTTAAAATATTCCTTGAAGATGATGAAACTTCCTCATATATTTTGGGATGTTATCAGTAGGGATCAATCTTGAGTAAAAGAGATCACATTTTGCAAAATACATAGTCAACGTTAAATAGTAATGTCCTTAACAACATGGAATGACACAGTGGCTACAGCAATGAGATTACGGGGTTGTATACAGCAGATGATAATGGGCTTTATTCTATTGTACATACAGTTGAAAGCAACTCTAAAGCATGTAACAATAATCATTCAACAAAGAAAAATTTCAAAACTCTAAACCCTTTGCCGCCGAGATGACGCCAATTCATTGTGATATTGTGAAGCAGAATAGAACTTTCAATTAGAATTTCCATGGTTGAAATATATATGGAAGTACACTATCACATCTCCTATGTAACCAATTGGTGAGTTTGAACTGTCAAACTTTGATTAGGAATCTGGTGCTTAACCACTGTACTACCAGGGCTCCACTGCAGAGGTGGTTGTGGTCAGGTGCCATAAAGTCAGGTATGACTCACAGCAGCTCTACAGCTATCCTGAAACCTGCCCGATCCTGTGCCATCCTTATAATTTCTGAGACATTAGAGCCGATTGTTGAAGTCAATGACAGTCCATCTCGTTGGAGGTCTTCCACTCCTTCACTAATGTAAAACTTAAGTAAATTACACAAGAATGTTAATTTTCCACCTGAAAAACTGCATTTATTATTTATAAATCGGTTTCCCTTGCAGATATATCAGTAGACAAAAGATGATATCTAGATGGTTAGCCAGAAAGATTTTAAAGTAGAAACTTTATTTCAACGTATTCTACTATTTAATGAAATAAGAACTAGCAATACTCTTATATCTATTGGTGATTTACACTTTTATGTAGGACACTTAAATATATGCATATATGTATATTTTTCAAACCACTTTAAGGATCCAACCTTTTGTGTGAGATCTCCATGTCAAGGATTATATTTTTGTCCATTCACTGAGTCTTGCATTCTTTCAATATAAAGCATATGAGTCCAAGCGAATACTACAGTACACAAAATGAATGTTTATTACTTGGTCCATCATGCAATATACCCCATGTTTCCAGCACTAAAGTTGTCATATATGAATCCAGCAATCAAAAAAAAGTGTAAATCACCAGCCAACTTTAGTGTGCCTCTGGATCTTATTTTTTTAAAACAGTAAAATTGCAGGCCAGATGAAAATATCAGTTTTGTTCTTTTTATTCTTGAGATTCATTAACTTTAATGATATTTATAATTGCAGAATGACCACAAGATTGGGCCATTAACTCTTCTGAAATATGAGTTCTCAAAATTAACATGTAATGAGAAAACAATATCATACCAAAACCCACACTTCGAACTTGCAGGTTGCTGGAGCAGAATCAACCCTGTTTTTATAGTATTTTAAAGAGGAATGGGAAAGTTATCCCTGGAAGGATTCATGGCTAATTAAATATTTCAAATTGCATAATTTGAAAATTAGTGTTTGCAACAAAATCAGCCACTCAACCTTGAACATGGCATTTTGCATGCACAGCTATAATGAGCTGCTTCCCTGCAGTTTGTGGTCCTTGACATTTGTCATAACCCTGAGACCACCCAAACACAGAAACGAGCTATTTGGAAAAAGGCATCCTATAAGTTTCTCTTTTCTCTTCTTAAGCCCATATTTTCAAATATTCACTAGTTATAAGTAGACTTTGTTCATCACGCTAATGGTGTCTATAAATACTCTGACAGATCATCCTTCTCTAGAAAAGGAAAGATAAGAAGTAGGTCCTCAAAGGCTATGAGCAAAGTTGAGCCTACATTCTGCCCCTGGTTAGCTAAGAAAGCATAACATCAAGGACTCTACCCCTAAAATGGCCTTTGTGTATCAATGTAAGTAATACACTACATGATTCTCTTGAATATGTTTAACCTTTTCACTTCATAATGCTAAAATGGTAGATTGCAGTTTATTTATCTTGAAGATTGCTGCAAGAGCTCTTCATTGAGAAATAAAAGTCCAAGGAGCCCTAGTGACACAGTGAATAAGCACTTGCCTGACCAGCATTTCAAATCCACCAGCCACTAAAAAGAAAAAGATGGAGCCATCTTCTCCTATGAAGATTTACAGCCTTGGAAACCCTATGGTTTCCTGCTCTGTCTTGCAAGGTGGGATGAGTTGAGGTTGACTCAATTGTGAAGAGTTTAGTTTGGGGTTTGAATAAGAAACCAAAAAAAAACCCCCCTCCATATTTATGAATATTAAGCACTTGTATACTAAAAAAAAATGTCAAAATGTCAGCAGTTTGAACTTACTGCCACCATTCCATAGAATGAAAAAACCTGGCAATTTGTTTCTTTATGGTTGTAGCTTACAAAAACCTATGAGGCAATTACACTCTTTCCTATAGGGTTAACTATGAGTTGCAATCAACTTAAAAGCAGGTTTTTTAATTTTAATAAACTCAATTCCAAGAGTAAGATAATCAATTCACAATATTGTCATTTACTAGATTCCAAACATCTGTACTCTACTTTTTAAACTTCTTTATCCAATTGTAATTTAGGTCAAGGTTTACAGAGCAAATTAGTTTTCCAACAGGTCATACATATTTTATTTCATGTCATTTGTTGCACTCTCCAACATGGACCATCACTCAACATACCTCCCCACTGTGTTTTAGATACATTTTCCTACTCTCTTCATTTTTCTTGCTGGTGGCTTAGTGATAAGGAGTTGCATTCCAACCCAAGGAAACACAGTTCAAATCCTCCAGCTGCTACATGGGAAAAAAAGATGGACAATTTCCTCCTGTGCAATTTACTGCCTCAGAAAACCCACTGGAAGTTCAGTTAGGAGTTGGTTCCAACTTCAAGGTACCTAACAATAACTTCTGAACTTTGTCTTTACTTGAATGCTACTCCTTTGATTTTAGGTGGTTGATTGTTCTAAGGAATATTTACCTCTCTGGTGTTATTATTTATTTTCTAGACCTACTTTTAGTTTGCTGAAAATTGAACTATTAGAGTTCAAGTTTAAAGTTTGAAGGTTGGCTGAGGACCAACATTTTCGGGAATTCCACTAGTCTGTGTCAAACTGTTGTTAAGGAGTTGTGCTATCAATGCAAAGACGGTGGTTCAAATCCACCAACAGCTCCACAGGAGAAAAATAAACATCACCCTCCATGTGGTTTACAGCCTCTGAAGACTTGTTGGAGGGTCAGCTATGAGTTGGTCATTATTCAAAGACACATAACAACAACAGATATCCAACCAACAAGCCTCGCCATTTTTACATTTTTCTTTATTTAGGACCTTCTAATGTAACTCCCTTTCCTCACTTTAGAGTAATAGTGACAGGGCATCATCTACTTCTTCTAATCTTAAAATCCAGTAAGTTGAAATTCACATGATTTATCTGTCCTTCTTAATTTATTTTTTAAAATTTTATTATTTTTTTTTTATTTTGTGTAGGAGATTGCTCCTTCTTCTCCAGCAGAGCATCTGGTGGATTCGAACCGCATACTTCTGGAATTGCAGTGCAGCTTCTCGCCACTAGGCCAATAGAGCTCCCTGATTTATCTGTCCTTCCTGACTAATTTGTTTTCCATGCATTTTTTTATTTCATTTCTTCTCTACTCTGGATTAAGAGAGTCTTGTAGTTGTACCCTAGATGACTTCTGACACTATGCCCAAATATGTCAGACATCTTCCTTTCTTAGACTAATTTTGACTGTACTTTTCCAAGACAGTTGTTTGTTCTTTTAGCAGTTCAGATAAATTCGATGGTCTTTTCCAACATTATAATTCCAATCCTTCTCCTTTGTTTCCAACTTTTCATTCTAATCACTTGTTTTTATTAGAAGAACTTGACTATATCCACAAGGAGCTTCTAGGAATTGAAGCTGGATTCAGAAGGAAATCTAGACAGAAAGATATGATTGCTGACATAAGATGATTTTTTACTGAAATCAACAATACCAAGAAGATATTATCTTGTGTTTTCTTGACTATGAAAGACTTTTGACTCTGAAGATCATAATAAATTATGGATAACATTCCAATAATAAGAATTCCAGAACACTTAACTACACTCATGCAAAGTCTGTACATAGATCATAAAAAGCAGCCATTTTGAAAAGAACAAAACAATATCACATTATTTCAAACCAGAAAAGATGTGCATCAGGATTATATGTAAATAATAGCAAGAAGTATTTATTTGCCTTTAACTAATTGTCAGAAATTAATGTATTTTTAACGTGCTAGAATATTTAATGTTTCTTCACAGATATGCAGAGTACATTGTTTTCAATTACCTTCATAGGCAACCTATGAAAATAGGAATAGGTTAAATAACTTGTCCAATGACAAAGAAGTAGCAATTGAAAGAGCCGTTACTAGAAATCAGTTCTCTGTATATCTCAATACCACTCAGAATTTCAGAGGTTAATTGATGTTGAGTTGAAACAACACCACTAAATATCGGAGGAGCACACTCAACTGTAATTATTATCTCCTTTCACAAAATTAAAAGTAAAATATATTACATGTGATGTATTCTATATCTTGGTCACATTCATACTTGATGGATGTTCTTCTTTCTCTCTTTTCTGTTCAATAATAACTTCTATATTTTCCTTGTGGAGTAAATCAGAAGTGAAAATGCATACATGGTCATAAATAATACTTGGCCACTTGCACAACTGTTCACAAACAATCACTATGAGTATCGGAGGAAAACAGCACGATGTACTTTCCTTTGTAATATAAAGCATGAACTAGTAAGCACAAAATCCTCACTCTGTCCTACTTCCTCTGTTTCCAAACATCTTCACATTATAAAAAGGAGAAAATGCTCATAACTGGTATTTATAACAAAATGCTTCCATACTCATTCCACATCCAATTTGACAGCGCAAGTTCCTGAGCTTATGATTCCTTGCCTGGTAAAGTGTCCCAAATTTTCATTTCCAAAGAGTCTGAGTCATTAAAAGTATTGCATGAAGTGAGATATTACAGATTTCAATTGAATTTAGTCACAGAACAAGACACTACCACCAAGAAGCATCCTAGATAATCTCCCCTAGTCAACTCCTATTGCTCTTTATTCCTGCTATGTGGTAAAAACAGTTTCATTTGATAGTTGGGATCAGCCACCCTGTTGTTGTTTTTGTTAAGCGCCATCGAGTCGCAAGCAACTCATAGCAACCCTATGAAGGAGAGTCCTCGATGCTTGGGTGCCTTTCATCCTCTCTCCAGGTTCATAGGGTTTCTGGAGGTAAGCTATTATGGAAGTGGATGCCACTTCTCCTTCCAATTTTGTTTTCATCGGGGAGCTCCACCCCACTCTCTGTCCACATTGGGTAACCAGCCATTAATGCATTTGACACACCAGTGTCACAGTGTTCAGCCTCACAGCAACCACAAGTGACCACTGTATGGTAACTTGTACACCAGGTCCGCCACCCTCGATGGTACAAAAATAGTCTTCTTTACAGGATAATGCAGAGACATAAGTCCAAAGTGCTGACAGAGCTGTCCCTACTCTGAGGTCAATACACTAATTATTATTATATATCCTACAACAATTTCTACCTTTGGAACTAAGAGTAAAGCCTAACCTTTACAAGAATATGAAGCAACTACTGTGTTAGTGTATTACTAGGGATAATCTTGTGAGCGGTGATGGTCTCTTTTTTTATTACATTTTATTAGTTTTAATGAACATTTACAGAGATTTTGGGTTTTCATTCATTCATTGTTGCACTGTTTTCTCCACCCTCATCCCCAGTTCATTCTTTGTTCTTCTTCCCCCGCCCCATGTCTGTTTTAATTGTCCAATTGCCACAGTGCTTGTCAAAGCCAGTTCTGATTAATCTCCTTTGTCAGTGTGTCCCTTGCCATTCCCTATCACTCCTCCCTGAGAGAGACTTCACCCTGATTCATAAGGAAAAGGGGATGGCGTATTCTCTTAGCTACTTCCTGCTGAAAAGGGATGCTGTGGGTTTCAGGGTCAATGTCTTCTCTCACTACTCTAAAGGGCCGCCTTGGAAGTAGGAAACACATAGACTATTATGGAGATTGATTTTGGAATTTAGATGCACTGTTATCAGTTGTGCTTAGCCTTACATGTTCATATCCTTGAAGAAGTATCATGGAAGTGTTGCAGCCTAGAAGATACAAATTTAACTAACAAGTTGAAAGTGCATGAGTCAAAAATTGAAAAGCAATAATATTCTGAGTAGAGGTTCTAATAGTGGCACAAATCAAGTTACAGAGGTAAGGTGGTTCCATTGCCATCCTTACTCTAACTTAATTCTTTATTTTTAATGTAAATTTGTTATTAATTTCAGTGAAAATTTACAGAGGCTTGGATTTCCATTCATTCATTGTTGTAGATTTGTCCCCTCCCAAGGCTCCCCCACACCAGACATTACCCTCTTAGAAAAGTTGATGTTCTCTTTTTAACCCTTTGGTTCCATAACCTATGACTACTGAAAATAGAAGAAATAATACAATACATTAGATGCTGATTTAGAGTATTTATAACCTGAAAGAAATGTGGCCTCAGCCTTCTCAATCCCAAGTCCATAATGTGAGTCTTCAAAAAGTTGAGTAGTTCACCATTCTAGTCTTCAATTTCTTTTAGGATGATTGAGAACATGAAAATACCAATGTGTTTCATAAGCACTGCCCCAGTTAATGTGAAGTTAATTCCTTGAGTGGAATCAATGCTCTTCAGAATACCATGACTGTACATTAAACATTCTGTAAGGTCAAGGATTGCAGCCTTCAAAATGTATTGAAGCTCAACATCAAGAAAACAAAGATTTTTACCACTAGGCCAATTGGCATCATCAGGATGAATGATGAAAAGATTGAAATTGTTGACCACTTCAGTTTGCTTGGTTCCACAGTCAACACTCTTGTTATCAACAGCCAGAAATTTAAAAGATGAATTGCACTGGGGACAGTCTGCTGCCAGAGACCTCTACAAAGTACTAAAGGGCATTGACATCAGGCTGGAGACTAAGGTGCACTGGATACAGGCCATGGTCTTTGCAATTACTTGCTATGCATCACAGAGCTGGACAATGACTAGTGTTAATAGAAGGAAAGTTGATGTCTTTGAGCTTTGGTGCTGGAGCAGAGTATTGAATATACCATGGACTGCTAGGAGAATAAACAAGTTCGCCCTGGAGAGGGTGAAGCCAGGCTGCTCCTTGGAGACAAGGATTCTGAAGCTTCAAGTGACATATTTTGGACATGTTTCAAGGCGCGATCAGTACTTGGAGAGCAACGTCATGATTGGGAGGGTGGAGGAACAGATCAGGAGAGGAAGACCCTCGATGATATGGATTTATTCAGTCACTGGGATAATGGTGATTGGCGTGTCAGAGACATTAAGATTTGCAAGGGAGACAGCAGGTTTAGGGCTATTGTACATAGGGTTGCAATGAGTCACAGGCAACTTGATGGCACATAACAACAACAATAACAATAACAAGTTTATATGTGATATTTTGGGCTGAAGCACTGCATGAAGGGAAGGAAAATATTCACCCAGAGTAAATATCTATTCCAGGAAGGCCAAATGACTTTCCTTTCATGACAGAAGAGACCCAACATGCTGCCAGGTGACTGACTGACCACCTCAGAGAAGCGTACCATGTTGTGGACTCAGTGTTGGTCTCTGTTCTTGGCAGATTAAACTTTCAACAGTAGCTATATCCTGGTCAGACATGTTGAGTGGAAATCCATACTGTCAATTCCATATATAAACCCCATCCCTATTTTTTTTCCACAAAGCCATTGGAAATTTATAGAAGTGCTGGGAAAGGACATTAACATGTATCAACAGAACAAGACATACTATTGACTTCATTATGCAAATCTTTGTCTGTCATGCTCATATTTGGGGACATGAACATAATTACATGTCCACATGGAATTTTATCTTAACACTATCTTGTTACAAATTTTACCACTGTGTTCTTTCTAAGGGTCTGGTTACAAGTCAGAGCAAGAGAGGCAGGCCCCTACACGTCAGCATGGATCTGTTCATTGCTTGTTGACTGCTCTGGAAGGAATTTTGTTCTTAAATGAAGCTGTTGTCTTTATCTGTCAAAGAGAAGTTAGAACATGAAGAGCCATTTTACAGCACCACCGTCTGAGCTTACAGGGATAAGTTATTATAAGAGGGTGTCAGAGAAACACAGCAAAGCACCCAAAATACAGGTATTTAACATATTGGGTAATTTTAAATCAAAATTGGTCATAAAATATATTGAGAAAAATTTTCAAGTTTAATATTGTATTGGTACTGACATTAACAATTTGAATTAAAATAAATGCGAAAAACTTACTTAAAGTGTTACTTTACTAATGCATTCTTAGCTTTTTATCTTTTCCACATTAAGAGAAGCAATTTCCCAAGGTAGATTATGTTTGGAATTCTGGCCAAAGTTTCTCATGCTCTTGTGACCAATTTTTGCAAAATAAAAAACCTAACACACTCTGTTCTGTCTAGCTTGAGGTTCCTCTAGATATTGATGATGGAGTCTCACCATGGAAACCATTTCTCAATTTCTTCATGGTATTTTTTAAATACCACATAAAATAAATTGTTCTGCAGTTTCTCTGCAACATGTAATGAATCTATATGGTAGAATTATTTGTATTGCTATACAGATCCACAAGAAACCGTTATTAACTAGATTAAATCTTAGTTTAAAATGGAAGGTTTCTGAGGTTCTCTGACAGTTAGGCCCTGCTCTCCCAAGTCCTGTAGCCGAGAGACATTCACCTCCAGCTCTCAATCCCTTATTGAAAAGGAGGTAGGACTGCATTTGTAAGAAACAATGGAAACATTGCCTGAGCCTGTTCTCTAATGTTCACTTAACACTATTGAGCACACATTCCTTTACAAAGAAGTGAACTCAATGAAGCTAATTTCAATCCTTTTCAGAAAATAATTTGAAAATAAACAGGCTTTAATATATGCTGGCTAAAAGGCAATGTTCAAATTACTTTGTTGTTAAAAAGGGAATCAATTATTTAAATTCATTGCTCTTTATAGAATTTATCCTACAAAATTAGCTGAAATATGGCACTATGACTATATTCCATGTATTAAAATTTAATTATTACAAGTCATTAAACAATGAATGTCCTAAGCATATACAAAGTTGTACCTACAACCTAAGATTTTTTGATCCAGTTTTGTTTCTTAATCTAGATAGGAAATTTAAAAGTGGTATGGCAATAACAGGCACTTTGGTGACAGAAAAAACCTGGGTAGGTATCTTAGTATTTATTTTCCTGGGCAAAAGAACATTTCCCACAGGGTCACTAGGCCTTTACAACAGCATTCTTTCTGCCAGGCACTTTGTAATGGACAATGAATAGTGTCATTTATTTTTATTTCCACATACTTAATTGCATGCTTCTTAAGCAACATTAAGCCAGAAGGCAGGTGGCAGAAGCAATGAACTAAGCTAAGACTAGCTTTTGCCATTATAGGCTATGTTCCCTCCCTTAAAAACAAGTTGACTGTTTGCAAAGCAGAAGACACCAGGCTGGAAAAACTCTTCTTCCATTGCAAGTTCTGACTCTGCAGAAACGACTATAAAATTAGTGTCCAGTGATTAAAAACCTAATCCAATTGACTAACCTTTTCATCAGGATGAACCTAAAGTGCTTGTGATATTTGTCCAGTAATCAATAATTAAGTAACTATCCTAAAAAAGTACATAAATTAACTATCATATGATTAATAACTCATTCATTGCTGTTAAGTAGGAATCCACTTATAGCTGACCTTCCAATGGGTTTTCAGAGGCTGTAAATCACCCAGCAGCAGATTTCCCATCTTTTTCCCTTGGAGAGGTTAGTGAACTCAAACTGCCAGAGAGGCATGGCTTTTGTGTTAGCAGCAGACTACTCCACTTGATAGAATAAATGATAGGCTAACAGAAATCATTCATCAGAATATAGTGCTTATTCCAGCATATGCCTCATTATTAAATATTATTTCTAAGAAAAAAATGTGAAACAAATCTGGAAGTTAGTTGAACAAATTAAATCATAAATATTTGGAAATATTTTCTGGCCAATAATGGTGACTCAAACAGTACATTAACACAAAATTACCAGAAGTACAAACTAGGTTTAGAAGGGGTCATGACACTACAGACATTATTGCCAATGTCAGATGTATCTTAGCAGAAAGCAGAATACCAATAAGAATGTTGATCTGTGTTTCGTTGACAAAGCAAAGGTATTTGACTGTGTGAATCACAATAAGTTGTGGCTAACCTGGAGGAAAATGGGAATCTCAGAACCCTTGATTGTATTTATGTGAAACCTATACTTGGACCAGGAAGCAGTCCTCAGAACAGAGCAGGGAAACACGGGATGGTTTAAAATTAGGAAAGGGAGAGTGTCAGAGATGCATCCTATCTCCATATCTATTAATTTCAATGAAAATTTACAGAGACTTTGGATTTCCATTCATTCATTGTTGCACTTTTCTCTCCTCCCAACCTTCAACCCCAGTACACTCTTGGAAAAGTGAAAAAAAAAATTCTTTCATTGTTTTGCAATCTTTCCCCCCAAGTCCACACCACCATGCGGCCTTTACTCTGGATTCCTGTCATGATAAAAATACCTAATCACATATCCCTTTTAAACCGTTTTCTCCCATATCTGTTTCAATGCAGTATACATTATTGAACCCATCTTTCTCAGTCTCTTCCCAACCCCAAGGTCAGTCCTGTTTTACAACAGTGGCACCATGCAGTATTTGTCCTTTTGTGACTGAGATACTTCCCTAAGCATAATGTCCTCCAGAGTTACGCATTTTTAACAATATTACATCAGTTCCTTTTTTTCAATGTAGCGTAGTATTCCATTGTGTGAATATACCACAGCTTCTCTATCCATTAGTTTGTTGATGGGCACTTAGGTTGTTTCCAACTCCTTGCTATTGTGAACAAAGCCACGATAAACACGGGTGTGTATATATCTTCTTGGGTGGTAGTTATGGTCTCTTCGGGGTATATTCCCAGTAGTGGAATTGCTGGGTCAAATGGCATCTCTATTTGCAACTTTTTGAGAAAGCGCCATACAGCCTTCCACACTGGTTGCACCATTTTACACTCCCACTAACAGTGAATAAGGGTTCCAGTTTCTCCACAACCTCGCCAGTATTTGTTGCTTGCTGTTCTGTTAAATTTTGCTATTTTGACTGGGATGAGATAATACCTCATAGTTGTTTTGATTTGCATCTCTCTTAGAGCTAGGGATTTTGAACATTTCTCCATATGCCTGTTGGCCATCTGAATGTCTTCTTTGGTGAAGTATCTTCATATCCTGTGCCCATTTTTTAATTGGATTATTTACCTTTATCTTCTTGTGGTGCTCAAGTATTTTATACATTCTAGATATAAGTCCCTTATCTGACATGTCATTACCAAATACTTTTTCCCAGTTGGTGGCTTCCCTTTTTACCCTGTTGGAGAAGGTTTTGGATGTGCATAGGGATTTGAGTCTTAGAAGGTCCCATTCATCTATTTTATCTTTTCCTGGTTGTAGGTTTTTCAGGATACTTGGAAGAGTGTCTATGTTGTGGATTGGGACTTCTAGTGTTCTTCCAAGTTTTTTCTTTAATGAAGTTTATAGACCTTGGTTTTATTTCCTAGGTCCATGATCCACCTTGAGTTGGTATTTTTATATGGAGTGAGGTATGGATCTTGCTTGAGTCTTTTGCAAATACTTTTTCAATTTTGCCAACACTATTTGTTAAAAAGGCTGTAGTTTCCCCACTTAACTGATTTTGTCTCCTTGTCAAAAATCAGTTGGCCATAGGTAGATGGGCTGATTTCTGGGTTCTGAATCCTATTCCAATGATCTATGTGTCTGTCATTGTACCAGTACTATGCTGTCTTAACCATCACGGCAGTGTAGTAGGATTTGAAATCAGGGAGTGAGATGTCTCCTACCTTTCTTCTATTTTTAATGTAATTCATCACATTAACAAAGCAAAGGAAAAGAACCACATGATCCTATCAATTGATGCAGAAAAGGCCTTTGACATAATCCAACACCTTTTCCTGTTTAAAACACTCAACAAAATAGGATTAGAGGGGAATTTCTTAAACATAGTAAAAAGTATTTATGCAAACTCAAGAGCCAACATTGTTCTCAATGGAGAGAGGTTAAAGGCATTCCTTGAAGAACAGGAACTAGGCAAGGATGCCCACTATCACCTCTCTTATTCAATACTGTATTGGAAGTCTTAGTGATAGCAATAGGACAAGAGAAGGAAATAAAAGGTATCCAAATTGGCAAAGAGCAGGTAAAATTATCTCTCTATGCAGATGATATAATAGTATACTTAGAAAACCCGAAAGGCTCAGCAAAGTAGCAGGATACAAGATCAACATACCAAAAATCAGTTGGATTCCTCTACAGTGACAAAAGTAATACAGAGCCGGAGCTAAGAAAAACACCACCATTCACAATAGCTAATCACAAGATTAAATATTTGGAAGTAAATCTAACCAGAAGCACAAAGGATCTATTCAAAGAAAATTACAAAACATTACTACAGGAAACAAAAACAAGACCTTGAGAAATGAAAGAATATCCCTTGCTCATGGATAGGAAGAGTCAATATTATGAATATGGCAATACTACCAAAAGAATTTACAAGTTTAATGAAATCCCAATACAAATACCAATCCCATTCTTCAACGACATGGAAAAGGCAATCTCCAGTTTCATTAGGAATGGAAAGAAGCCCCAAATAAGTAAAGCTCTCCATGCCCTTTCAATCACATAATAAACCCATAACAACAACAGCAACCAGAACTACAAGCTGGATTTCAATGAGACCCTGGCACCAGGGATATCATGATTAATGTTAGATGGATTTTATAGGAGAAATGGGGCCTCAGGATTGGAGGAAGACTCATCAAAAACCTGCATGATGCAAATAGCATCATCTTGCTTTCACGAACTGAGGAAAACCTGAAGCAGTTGCTGCACAAGGTCAAGGACAGCAGTCTTCAACGTGGTTTGAAGCTCAACATCAACAAAACAAAGATTCCTGCAACTGGGTCAATTGGCAGTACAATTATAGGTGAAGACTGGTGAACCCCTCTAGGACTGCATCTGTTAGTTGAATAGAATAGGACAGAGTTCAGATCATCTGTTCATAAGATCACTATGAGTCATACTTGACTCAATTGCACCTAATAACAACATCTTAAAGTAAAGTTTTATGACACATTGTTTTTTTCAATGATCTCTCTTACATGATAATTGGATTTCCTTTAATATTTAATAACAGCTTATTGCAATGGGAAACAAAAGTGTCATATTAATTTAATTTTCTGAGTCTTTTCTCTTTAGGGAACTCTGGTTCATGGGGTCCACTGCTACCCAAAAGTTGGGTAAATCTCCTCCCACGCAGCCTCCAAATCCTGACTAGGGATCAGCTAGGAGTCAGCTCTAAATTGCCTTCTGCTTACTCAGAATAATTTTAAGACAAATATAGCTTGAGGAAAATGAGAAATAAAACATGAATACAAAATCTTGATCTATACTCTAGACAACACAAACTCTGAAATTGAAGGCTTTTCTATTTCACCTCAGATCTAGAATAAAATAATTAATAATGTGTTTTTTCTCAAAATCCTCTCGATTTTCTCCTCCACCTTTCTTAATTCTATGCTTGTTTTTCTGTCTTCAAGTTTTGACTGTGGTTAAGTCTCAAGTATTATTCTACTTTATTGCACACACAAAAATTATCTTCCCCTTTACTTTTTGAATATGCAAATTTTTAATGTGTCTAGATGATATCCTATAAAGAAATAAGTTGTGAAGAAATGAATGGCAAAATAAGCTATCACAATCAAAGGCTGTATCAAAGATGAATATCTCATGCTCTGTCAGGAATAAAAGAAAGGAAGTTTTATTGAGAAGTAATGTCCTCAAGATAGAAAGTACAGCTCTCTATGACCCCCTTGGTCATGGTGAATTATTTTTTTTTTGATGTAACATTGGATTCTATTGGCCAAGATTTTACTCAGGATATTTACATCTATGTTTATAAGAGAGATTGGCCTATAGTTTTCTACTTTTGTGGTGTCCTTTCCTGGCTTTGGTATCTGCTTCATAGAATGAGGCTTGGAGAATTTCATCTTTTTCTATTTTCATACATAGGTTATGTGGAATTGGTGAAAGTTCTTCTCTTAATGTTTGATAAAATTCACTTGTAAAATCATCTGGTCCAGACTTTTTGGCTGGAAGTTGTTTTATTACCTTTTTAATTTCTTCTTTTGCAAAGAGTCTGTTCAGGTGTTCAATTTCAGCTGGTGTCAGTTTAGGTAGGTCGTGAATTTCTAAGTACTCGTCCATTTTCTCTAGGTTTTCATATTTTTTGGTGTAATTTTTCATAATATTCCAATGTTAGCCTCTTCATTTTAGTTGATACTGTTTTGATGTTGCGCATCTCATCTTTTATTTGGATTATTTGTCTCTTCCTTCTTTTCATTTGTTAGATTTGATAGTGATTTGTTAATTTTATTGACCTTTTCAAAGAACCAATTCCTTGTTTTGTTGTTAATTTCAATTGTTTTTTTTTATTTGCTATTTAATTTCTTTCTGGCCTAATTTTTATAATTTCAGTTTTTTTAGAAGGTATCCGGTTTTCTTATGGTTATTTTTCAATTTGTTGGAGATGTTGGATTAGAGAGTCAATGGACATTTTTTCCTGCCTTTTGATGTGTTTGCTTATTGCCATAATTTGACCTCTGATTACTACTTTGGCTGTTTCCCAGAGGTTTTGGTAAGTGGCGTTTTCATTGTAATTTGTTTAAAGAAACTGTTTTATTTCATTTTTTATTTCTTCTAGTACACAATTATGTTCAAGCATGGTTTGTTTACCTTCTAAATGTATGGGTGTTTGTGGGGGTTTTTTTCTCCTTTATCCTCTTGTATTAATTGCTAATTTTGTAGCATTGTGGTCTGAGAAGATGCTTTGTATTATTTCTATGTTTTTTTTTTAATTTATTGATGCCTGCCTTGTGACCTAAAATGTGATCTGTTCTGGAGAACGATCCATGTACATTGGAAAAGAAGGTATATTGTGCTTTTTTGAGGTGCATTAGTCTATAAATATCTATGAGATCAAGTTGATTTATTGTGTGGCTTAATTCTTCAGTATCTTTATTGAGTTTCTTTCTGGTAGTTCTACCTTCTCTGGAGAGGGGTGTATTGAAGTCTCTACTATAGTAGATGTCTATTTCCTTTTCAGTTGTGTTAATGTTTGTTTTATATACCTTATAGGTATTTCATTTGGTGCATAAGTATTAATTATTGTTATGTTCTCTTATTCTATTGACCCATTAAGCATTATCTAATGACCTCCCCTGTCCTTTGTTACAGTTTTTTTCATTGAAATTTTACCAGAAATTAATATTGCTACTTCTGGATTTTTCTGATTGCCATTTGCTTGGTAATTTTTTTTCCCCATCATTTTCTTTTTAGTCTTTTTTATCTTCATTTTTTAGGTGTGTCACTTATAGACAACATACTGATGGATTTTGAATCTGCTGATAATATCCATAAACATTACAAGGAAGACCTGTCAATGCATGCACAAACCACTAAAGTTAAAGATGAAGAAGTTGAGGGTTTCAGCTGACTTCTGTAGATTGAAATTGGTCAAATATGCATTCAAAATATATTCAAAATGGTAAGTTATTTGAATGCAAAATTATAAACAAAGGATTGTGTTTTTATTGTTGTTTGGTGCCATCAAGAGGAGTACAACTCATAGCAACACTATGAACACCCAACCTGAACCCTGACACACTAGTGCCCAACATGTCCAAAATATGTCACATGAAGCATCAGAAATCTTTGTCTCCAAGGAACATCCTGGTCTCACCCTCTCTAGAATAAACCTATTTGTTCTTGCAGCCTATGGTATATTCAATACACTTCTTCAGCACCACAGCTCAAAGGTATCAACTCTCCTTCTATCATACCTAGTCACTGTCCCCTTTCTGATGCATAACAAGTATTTGCAAAGACTATGACCTGGATTAGGTGTACTTTAGTCTCCAGACTGACATCGTTGCTCTTCAGTACTCTGGAGAGGTCTCTGACAGCAGACTTTCCGAATGCAATTTGTCTTTTAATTCCCTGGCTGCTGGTACCAAGAGTGTTGATTGTGGAAACAAGCAAACTAAAGCTTTTAGCAGTCTCAATCTCTTCACCATCTATTATGATGTTGCCAATTGGCCCAGTGGAGAATATTTGTCTTCTTGATGTTGAGCTTCAATCCATCTTTTTTTTTAATTTAAATTTATTATTAATTTCAATAAAAATTTACAGAGACTTTGGATTCCCATTCATTCATTGTTGCACATTTCTCCCCTCCCAACCCTCCCCCCCAAAACACTACCCTCTTGAAAAAGTAAAAGAAAAATTCTTTTATTGTTTTACAAACCCTCCCCCCAGGTCCACTCCACTATGTAGCCTTTGCTCTAGACTCCTGTCATGACAAAAATACCTAATCACATATTCCTTTTAAACAGTTTTCTCCCTCGTCTGTTTCAGTGCAGTGTACATTATTGAACCCATATTTCTCAGTCTCTCCCCAACCCCAAAGTCGGTCTGGTTTTACAACAGTGGCACCATTTGTCCTTTTGTGACTGGGATACTTCACTCAGCATAATGTCCTCCAGAGTCACCCATTTTGAATAATATTATATGAATTCCTTGTTTTTCAATGCAACATAGTATTCCATTGTGTGAATATACCATAGCTTCTCTATCAGCTCGTTTGTTGATGGGTACTTAGGTTGCTTCCAACTCCTTGCTATTGTGAACAAAGCTGCAATAAACATGGGTGTGCTCAATCCCTTTTTAAGGCTAAAGCCCTTGACCTTCTGCAGCAAGGGTCCTCCTCACTTTCAGCAATCAGGTTATATCATAGACATAATGCAGATTTTTTTATGAGTCTCCCTCAAATCCTAATGCCACATATCTGCTCATAGAGCCTAGCCTCCCATATAATCTGTTCTGCATAGAGATTGAAAAGATATAGAGATAGGTCACATCACTTGAGTGCATCCTTCCCAATTTTGAACCATACAGTATTTCCTTCTTGCCTCCTGGTCCTGGTACAGGTTTCACATAAGCACAACCAGGTGTTCTGGGATTCCTGTTCTTCTCAGAGTCAGCCACAGTTTGTGAGAGAGCTCTGGTTCTAAATACCTGCCTGAAGGGTCACCTATGGGTTGGTTCTGACTCCAAGACACAGAACAACAACAACAATTACTCTCATGCAGGTTCACATTAACACTATTGTTATTGTTATTGTTATTGTTATTGATTGCTGTCAAGTCAAGCACGACTCATAGCAACACTATAAACAGAAGACCTGAAGCCTTTCTATAACTTCATGGTTTCTCCAAGTTTACAGAGTTTCCAGAGGCATGTGGTTTGGGAAGTAGATGCCACTTCTACTCCCAAACCTTTCTTAAGCTGGGAGCTCCACCAAATACTGTCAACCCTAGGCAACCATTATGACATTTGTGACCCCAATGGCACAAGGTTTAGCGTCACACAAAACCCAGACTATCTCAGCACAGCAAATTAACAGAAGAGAGCTGTATGTACAGCAAAAATACAACTTTGAGTTTACCTCACTTGATTTTAAAAATCACCTCAAGAATGTATTTGATGTTTCAAATGCTAATTACCAGGTGAGTTGTGGGATTCCCATTAAGGATATAATCCATAAAGAAAATGAAAGGTCATTACAAAGGAAAGGAAGAACGAAAAGACCAAATGATGTAAATATGGTCTCAAAAACTTGCTCTTGAAAATAGAGGGGGAAAATCACTAAATAAGAAGCTGAAAAAGGAATAAATTACCAAATAGAAAACTTGAAAGATTTCAAAGGGGAATTCTACAAGACAAAGCAAAATGTTAAAATTAAATGTGCAAATATCAGAAGTCAGGAAACCAGAAGAACACACTGGGCCTTTCTTAAGCTGAAAGAAACTTAGGAACTAATTTTAGCCTCAAGATGCAATGTTGAAGAATTCTACACACAAAACAATGAATGATGTAAGAAGCATCATAAGGAGGATTAAGTAATATACAGTTTGTTACACTATAACAAAAATACTTAATCAATGCTGAACCATTTCAGGAATCAGTACACCTTCAAGAACCAATAATACTGAAGGAAGAAGTCAAAGGTACTCTGATGGTGTTGGCAAAATCTAAACTCCAAGAATTGATGGAATTCAAGTATAAATTGAGATGTTTCAGCAAACAGATGCTGCTATCCTAATCATGCTCACTGGTTGATATTAAGAAATTGGGAAAAAAATAACTGCCTGGACAATTGACTAGAAGAGGTCCATATTTGTTTCCAAAGTGATCCAATAAAGTAAAAATTGCTGAGTAGGATAATTAATGCCACATACAAGTAAAACCTTGAAGATTATTTTAAAATGGTTGGAATAGTGCATGACTGGAAATTGCCAGAAATTCAAGCTGCATTCAGTAGAGGTCATGAAACAAGGGATATAATTGCTAATGTCAGATAAATCTTGCCTGAAAGAAGAAAATACCAGAATAATGCCTGTTTGCATTTCATTGACCATATAAAAGCATATGAGTGTGTGAATCATATCAAATTATGACTAATATTGAATAGCATTGGAATCTCAGAATTCTTAATTGTGCTCACGCATAATCTGTATGTAGAACAAGAAGTAGCTGTCCAAATATAACAAAAAGATACTGTGTGTTAATAACCAAGAAAAGTTTGCTCAGGGTTGTGTCTTTTGTCCACATCTATTCAATTTATATGCTGAGCGAATAACTCCAGAAGCTGAATTATGTAAAGAAGAATGTAGCATCAGGATTGAGGGAATATTCATCAACAACATACATTATCCAAATGCACAAACTTATTTTCAGAAAGTGTAGAACACTTGCACTTTCTAAAGACCAAAGAATACATCACCTTCCCTGTGGATCACAGTTCATTATCAAGGACACAAAAATTTTCACCATCTTACCAACAAGAAGAATTATGATTGGTGGAGAAAAGTTTGAAGCTGTTTGTTGTTGTTGTTGTTATGTGCCGTCGAGTTGCTTGTGACTCATAGCGACCCTCTGTCCCATGCCAATTGCACTGTCTCTGACACTCCCATCCCAATTATCCCAGTCACTGAATCAATCCACCTCATAGAAGGCCTTCCTCTCCTGCGCTGTCCCTTCACCCTCCCAAGCATGATGTCCCTCTCTAAGGACCGGTCTCTCCTCACAACATGTCCAAAATATGTTATATGGAGCCTCAGAATCCTTGCCTCCAAGGAGCCACCCGGGTTAACCCTTTCCAGGACAAATCTGTTTGTTTTCCTAGCAGTCCATGGTGTTCTCAATACTCTTCTCCAGCACCACAGCTCAAAGGCATCAATTCTCCCTCTATCCTCCTTGGTCATAGTCCAACTCTCTGATGCATAACACGTGATTGCAAAGACCATGGCGTGTATCAGACGCACCTTAGTCTCCAGAGAGACACCATTGCTCTTCAGTACTTTGGAGAGGTCCCTAACAGCAGACTTTCCCATGGCAATGAGCCTTTTAATTTCCTGGCTGCTGGTGCCAAGACTGTTGACTATGGAGCCAAGCAAACTAAAGCTGTGTACAATCTCAATCTCTTCACCATCCATCCTGATGCTGCCAATTGATGTGCTGTTCAATGTGCCATGGTTGACTTCACAGCACCTAACAACAAACATCTAAATTATAACAAGTGAGATTTATTGTACAAGTAAAACATTGATTTATCATTTACAAACCAAAGCTTACTCTGAGTCATATTCAACGCAACAACACTTAACTACTGTTAAATGAGATTAGTGCTATTATATCTGGAGGAATATTCTTCCACTTTGTACATTTTTGTCAATGTGTTGAAGCTGTTAGTGACTTAATTTTACTTAAATGACCATCCACACTCATGGAAACAGCAAAGGAGAAATGAAAAGATGTATTGCATTAGGAAAATATGCTGTCAAGGACCCTTTAAAGAGCTAAAGAACAAGGATGTCCATTTAAAACCTAGGTTCCACTTCATCCAAGCCATAATATATTCAATTGCTTCCTATGGATGTGAAAACTGGATGTTCAATACAAAAGACTTAAGGACATTCACTGCTTTTGAATTGTGGTATTGGAGAAGAGTTTATAATATCCAATGAATTGCCAAAAGAACTAATGAATCTGTCTTGGAGAAATTAATAGAAGCAAGGATGGTAAAAAAAAAAAAGGAGAAGGAGAAGCAGCAGTAAGGATGGTGAAATTTAGTTTCACATACCTTAGCCTTGTTGTCAGGATACATCTGTCCTTGTAAAAGATCATCAGTTAGATTGATGACCTTTTTTTTCAATTCACACAATGAATACAAAATTGGGCTTGAGCATGATAGAGCTATTTAGAATGGTGTGGGATATGGTAAGTTTTTGATGTGCTGTTCAATGTGCCATGGTTGACTTCACAGCACCTAACAACAAACATCTAAATTATAACAACAAGTGAGATTTATTGTACAAGTAAAACATTGATTTATCATTTACAAACCAAAGCTTACTCTGAGTCATATTCGACTCAACAACACTTAACTAATGCTAAATGAGATTAGTGCTATTATATCTGGAGGAATATTCTTCCACTTTGTACATTTTTGTCAATGTGTTGTCCTGGTTTTGCTGTCATACTGAACTTTGTGCAATGGGGATATAAAATACCGTAAGGGTTTCCTGTTGTGGGCATTGTTTGTTGTAGCTCCCAATTGTAAAACAGGTTGGGAAGCAGGAGTGGCGTCCACTTCCTAAACCACATGCCTCTGGAAACTCTATGAACTTGGAGAAATAATGATAGCTTTGGAAAGGCATTAGGTCTTTTGTTCATAGAGTCACTATTAGTCGACCTCGACTCGAAGGCAATCAACAACAACATACAAACTGAATTTTTAAGAACTGATCTTTTCAATATAATTAAAAACACGTTGTCAGTTTAATACTTTTAATTATAAAAACCTATTTTAAGGGTAGAAATATAAAAGAAGTTCTTCAAGCTAAGTATGTCCTCAATGAGTCAATTATAAAATTCTCACAGCTAGCATTATCCTTAACAGTGAAAGACAGAGTTGTCCTGGTACAAAGTTTAGGAACAACTAAAGATATCCAGTGTCACTATTTTAATTCAAAATTACACTGGAGGTTATTAACTATAGAAATTAGACAAGAAAATGAAATAAAATAACCTTGATTGGAAAATAAGAAGTGAAGGTATCTTTATTTCCAGATGACATATAATTATTTAAAGAAAATCATAAACACAACACTTATTTAGAGAAATTCAATTAAAAAAAACCTATTGGAACTAATAAATTGATTCGGTAAAGTTATAAGATACAAGATTGAATATGGAAAAATTTGCTGTATATTTACTATACAATCCATTCACTTGCAATAATCAATCAAAAAGCAAATTTTTTAAAAAGTCAATTTTATTTATAATACTATAAAAATAATGAACAAACACAACAAAATAAGTATAAATATTCAAGTATGAAACATTGTTATGTAATAAAGTTTTAAAAGCCTAAATAAGTAGACCAGTATTCCTTAACTGTGGATTAGAAAATTTGGTATTTTCAAGATAAGATGTCCAAATTCCAAAATTTTTCAGTAAATACCGAGAGAATCATAGCCAGTTACTTTGAGAAAATAAATAAGATAGTGCTAAAATTCACACTGAGACTGAAGGGACTCCAAATACCAAATAAAAAGTTTCAAAAAGGGAAAAAATTAGAGGCCTCATATTTCCCAATTTCAAAACTTAATAAAAACATTAGTAATTAAGAAAGTATAGGCTTAGCATATTGATAGTCATATTGATCAACGGAATACATCTGAAAATTTCTAAATAAACTTGGACAGTAACAGTCAAATGCCTTTTTAAAAAACAAACAAAAAACCACCAAGATTATTCAACAAGGAAAAGAATATTCTTCTCATCAAATAATACTGGAACAGTTGAATATCTATATTAAGAATGATAAAAATGGCTGTTGTTGTGTTTACTACGTAGTTAAAACCAAACCATAGTAAACGGTTCAGACTGCTTTCAGAGACAATAAATCACACTGAAGGAGATTGCTTGTCCTTCTCCCATGAAGCAGCTGGTGGATTTGAACAGTGTGCCTTCAGGATTGCAGGATGGCTTTTGACCACTAGGCCACAAGAGGTAGTAGATGGGTTAATTTTTGGGTTGATTCTATTTTATTGGTGTATGTGTCTGTCACTGTACCAATAACATATTATTTTGGTTACTATGGCTCTGTAGTTTGGAAGCAGGAGTGGCATCCGGAAACCCCATGAACCTGGGGAAACGATGAAAGTTATACAAGTGTTCAGGTCTTTCATTCATAGGGTCACTATGAGTCACCTATGACTTGATGCCATTTAAGAACAACTACAACAACATGAGACTGTAGTAGGTTTTGACATAAGGGTATCCTGTGACAAAACTATATATCTACCTGCAGAAAATTGAAAGAGGATCCACATTCTAGACCATATACAAAAATTGACGCAAGAGGAATCAGAGACCTATGGGTAAACCCCCAAACCTTAAAGATCATAAGAGATAAAATGAATGAAAATTAGATGGCCTGGCCAGCGGCATATATGTTGCTGTTGTCATGTGCCATCGAGTCGTTTCCAACTCATAGCGACCCTATGCACAACAGCTCTAAACCCTGCTCTATCCTGCGCCAACCGCACCGCCTCTGACACACCCATCCCGATT
>NW_006399998.1:1636041-1641555 GCF_000299155.1 Elephantulus edwardii | reverse complement strand
TTGACTGCTGACATTTTTCTTTTGACCAGTGTCTCTTAAGTTTAGTTGTGCTGTCTCCAAGGGAAGGTGACGTGTCCTGTAGAACTTCTGTGTAGGAAATCCTGGGTACCTGTGAAAAACGCCTGTCCTTGCTTATCTGCAGTGGCTGCGGCCCTCAAGCCTCACTTCCGCCCAAGACCACTCTTGTCAGAGCTTCCGAGGGCTTGCTCCCACCAGAAATCCTGGGTACCTGTGAAAAACGCCTGTCCTTGCTTATCTGCAGTCGCTGCGGGCTTTCAAATATAGCCAGAAATGTAAAAGCAGGTGATTGACAAGTAGGACTTTTTAAAACTTAGGTCCCTGTGTTCATCAAAAGCTTTTTTCAATGGCGAAGTTGGGGGTCAGGGGGGTGGGGAAACTTACCAGAAAAAAAGCATTTGGCAATGACATCTCAGACAAATGTTTCTTTAAAGCAGTTTACAAAATACTACAGGGTTTCCACAAGGAAAAGACTGATAACTCAATCACAAAAAAGACAAAAGCTATGGAAAGACTGAAGAAATGCTTAATATCACTGCCAGTCAGAGAGATACAAATTCAAACAACAATGAGATACTGTGTCACCCCAGTAACAGTTTGGAGCATTCATGCACTGCTATTGGAATTGTAAAATGGTACAACCATTCTGGAAAGCAGTTTGGCATTTCCTCAAAAAGCTGAACATCAAAATCTCATATGACTCAACTACTCCACTCCTAGAAATATACTCCAAGGAAATCAGAACTGAGACACTAATGTACATCTATGTTCATAATAGCAATATTCACAATAGCAAGAAAATATGAACAGTCCAAATGCTCAACAAATTAATGGATTGAGAAATTATAGTATATTCACACAGTGGAGTACTGTGCATCACTAAGGAATAATAATTTCATAAAATAATATATAACATGGGAAAGTCTAGAGAGCATTATGTTTAGTGAACTAACTCAGTCTCATAAATACAAGTATTGTATAAGGGCATTATTGTAAAAAAGAAAAGGGTAACTAGTAAAATGTGAACAAATGTTCACAATGAGAAGAGGAAAGGGAAAGCGGGCATAAAAAGAGAAAGGGTAGAATTGACTAGGATAGCATACTTTTGTGGGCAAATGGGAGGATAAAGGACTAGGAAAGATTCAATGAGGAATGAGAATGATGGGGCAAAATAGGAATGTGTCAAGAATAATAAATTCTATAAAATGAAACGTATATATGAATGATTGTATGAAACATAATGTAAGTGAAAGATTGCATAAAACACAAAGTACAAACTTCTTAAAGTGTAACTGTCGCCAGGTATACAAATAACATGGCACAGGACATACTGTTCAGACCACAACTGTGGCCCAACCATGGTGGCACAGCAGGTTGGAGTCCTGGGTAGGGGTATTGGTATAGCTAGATCTGTGATACAGGTTCTTAGTATATGCCTGCGGGTTACTAGACCCAAGGGCCTGAAGGCCCCTACACAGCCCTGTTTCAATGCTCAGTACCCTTGACTGCCCCCACTGCTGCTTGCAGACCTCTGCCCTAGGTCTCTGAATCCTAGGAGGGTGCAACATGCCCGCCTTGTCACTGGCAGGCTTCTTGCTCTGATGCTCAGGAATATTATGTACAAAAATTTAATTCAAAACAATTAAATGTAAAAGGTAAAACTATTAAATGAAACTAAACATAAAATTATGGCAAAAGATTTTTAGATATGGCACTAAAACCACAAGCAAAGCAAAGATATAAAAAACAGAGAAATTTTAATAAAAATAAACTTTTTGCTTCAGAACCAATATCAATATACAATGAAAAAAACCTATAGAATGTGAAATATCTGCAATTCATCTATCTGAATTTTATTTTAAATATGTAAAGAAGTTTACAGTTCAAAAACAAAGAGACCAATGGATAGGTTATTATTTTTTCTTAATGGGCCACATATTTGACTAGCTTTTTCTCTGCAATGTTGTGTGTGGTCAGGTCATAACATTCTTGTAGCTGACCTTCCAGTGGGTTTTCAGAGAAAGTAAATTGTACAAGAGGAGACTGTCTATTCGTCTTTCACAGAGTAGCTGGTGGATTCAAACCACGTGTCTTTGGGATTGCAGTGTAGCTTCTTACCTCTAGGTCATCAGAGCTCCCTATAGATAAATATACAGATATGCAGATATAAAAATATGTAGATATATTATTATTATGTATCATCAAGTTGTCTGCTACTCATAGTGACCCTACACATAATAGCTCTGAACCTTTCCTTATCCTGAGCCAGACACACTGACTCAGACACACCAAACCCCATTATCCCAGTCACTGTGTCAATCCATCTCATCCAAGGTCTTCTTTTGCACTGTTACTCCATCCTTCCAAGCATGATGTCTTTCTCCAAAGACTGGTTCCTCCTGAAAACATACCTAAAATATGTAAGACAAAGCTTCAAAATTCTTCCCTCTAAGGAGAAACTTGGTTTCACTCTCTTCAGGTAAGACCTATTTGTTTGTTTTAGCAGTCCATAAAATGTTTAACACTCTTTTCCAGCACCACAACTTAAAGGAATCAATCCTTCTTCTGTCATCTTTACTCATTGTTAGCTCTCTGATGCATAGCAAGCAGTTGCAAAGACATGGCCTGAATCAGGTACACCTTAGTCTCCAGGCTGACATCATTGCTCTTTAGCATTCTGGAAAGGGGCCTGACTATAGATTTTCCTAATGCCATTTGTCTTTTGATTTCCTGACTGTTCCAAGAGTGTTGATTGTGGAACCAAGCAGGCTGAAATTGTTAACAATCTCAATCTCCTTTCCATCTGTCATGGTGCTGCCAATTGGCCCAGTGGTAAGAATATTTATCTACTTAATGTTGAGCATGAAGCCATATTGAAGACGGCAGTTCTTGATCTTCTGCATAAAACACTCCAGGCCCTCCCCATTTTCTGCAGGCAAAGTTATAGATATAAATATAGACATATGATGACAGCATATGTGCTCCACAACATCTATACACAGATGCTCATAGCATCACAGGCCATCTCTGTCAAATGGTTCAAACAACTCGAATGTCTACCACAGATGAATGAATAAACATTGTGATATGGACAGAGAAAGATTTCTTAATTATCCATTAGAAGTAATGAAGTATTAACACATGCTACTTACATGTCTAAATTTTGAAAATATAATCCAATAAGTAAGATAAACTAGTCACAGATTGCCTTTTATTATTTCATGTGTACAAAATGTCTAGAATAAAGAAACTTGTAGAGCTGGGCTGCTAAGCCAAAAGGCTGTGCCTATAATACGTTGAATTTATGAACTACCATGAGGGAGAAAGATGAGAAATCTCTTTCCACCATGATTTATGAGTCCAGAGACATGATGCAAAGTCACTAGCAGTAAGAATGGACTAAATGGCAGTTAGTAGAAAGAAGGACTGGCAAATAAAGGTACCAGAAAATCATGAGAGATGTTGAAAATGTTGTATAATTGAATGTGCTGATGGTTGCATAGTTCTATGAATACGCTAAAAACCGGTGAACTGTAAAATTTTTTGTTGAATGGTACAGTATGTTTATTATATCTCAGTAATGTAAAAATATCTCAAACTCATTGCTGTCAAGTTGTAACCATTTTATAAGGGGACCCTTCAGCAGGTTTTCAGAAGCTACAAATCACACAAGAGTACACTGTTTATCTTTCTTCCATGGAGCAACTGGTAGATCCAAACCACTCAACTTTGAGTTGAAAGTGCAACTTCTAACCCAGTAGACCACGAGTAAGAGTGGCTATATTGTTAAGATCTAAAAGCAGACTTCAAAACAAAAATATTTTTTTTAAAAAAAGCAAAAATAATTACGAAGGATAAAAAAATGTGTACAATGATAAAAGGATTAATTCATTGTCAAAATATAGTGATTCTAAATGTGTATCAAACAATAGAAAATAAAAACAAATGATGCAAAATCTGACACAGATTTAAAGTGAAATAGATAAATCCATAGTTATACTTGAGCACATCTCACAAAATTCTTAGCTAGAGATAGCACTATTAAACAGAAAATCAATAAGCAAAAAATATGATGAACACAGTCAACCAACAGGATCTCATTTTATACATTGTTCCAATCACATCAGCAGAAAACTTGATTTTCTCAAGAGTCCATAGAATATTCACTAGGATAAAACATATCCTGGGTCATTAAAGAAAGCTCAAAAAAAATAAGTTCAAATCATACCAAGTGTCTCTGATCATAGTAGAATGAAACTACTAGATAACCATAAATAGAAAAACAAGAAAAGAAATCACTAAATGTAACTAAATGAAATATTTCCAAATAATAATCCATAACTCAAAGATATATTAAAGAATTTAAATGACATAGATTGGAGTGAAGACAAAAAGAAAATGCATCAAAATAGATGCAATAAAATAAGCAGTATGGTTGCTGTTATTATTGTTGTTATGTGCCATCAAGTCACTCGAGACTCATAGCGACCTTATGTACAACATCACTAAACTATTCTCTGTCCTGTGCCAATCGCACCGTCGCCGATACACCCAACCCAATTACCCCAGTCACTGAATAAATCCACCTCATAGGGAGCCTTCCCCATCTGTGCTGTCTCTCCACCCTACCAAGCATGATGTCCATCTCCAAGGACCTGTATCTCCTTGCAACATGTCCAAAGTATGTTAGACCGAGCTTTAATATCCTTGCCTCCAAGGAACAGCCTGGTTTGACCCTTTCGAGGATGAATCTGTTTGTTTTCCTAACAGTCCGTGGTACCCTCACTACTCTTCTCCAGCACCACAGCTCAAAGGCATCAATTCTTCTATCCTCCTTAGTCATTGACCAACTCTCTGATGCATAACAAGTAATAGCAAAGACTATGGCCTGTATCAGACGCAACTTAGTATCTAAAGAGACACCATTGCTCTACAGTACTTTGGAGAGGTCCCTAACAGTAGACTTTCCCATCGCAATACGTCTTCTAATTTCCTGGCTACTGGTGTCGAGAGTGTTGACTATGGAGCCAAACAAACAGAAGCTGTGAACAGTCTCAATCTCTTCACCATCCATCCTGATGCTGCTAATTGGACCAGTGGTGAGAATATTAGTCTTCTTGACACTGAGCCTCAATCCATGTTGAAGGCTGCATTCCTTGACCCTCTGCAGCAAGCACTTCAGGTCCTCCTCAGTTTCAGCAAGCAGGGTGGTATCATTTGCATATTGCAGACTGTTGATAGATCTTCCACCAATCTTGACCCCACATTTCTTTTCACAGAACCCAGCCTCCCGGATAACCTGTTCTGCACCACCAAGTCAGCTGCATGGAAACACAAAGGAAGAGGAACAGTTGTAAGCAGACACTAGTGATTGGAACATGAATGTGAGAACCATGAATGTAGGGAAATTAGAAATTGTTAAGAAAGAAATGGAACGCATAAATATTGACATACTAGGCATTGGAGAGATGAGATGGACTGGCATGGGGCATTATG
>NW_006399998.1:1634476-1635636 GCF_000299155.1 Elephantulus edwardii | reverse complement strand
CTGTGAAAACTAGGCCAGGAGCTGATTGTGGAACAGACCACCAACTACTCATATGCAAGTTCAAGCTGAAGCTGAGGAAAATGAAACCGAATCCACAGGAGCCAAAATATGACTTTAATTTCATACCACCTGAATTTCAGAACTATCTCAGAAACCAGGTTTGAGGCCTTGAACACTAATGAGCGAAGACCAGATGAGTTGTGGGAGGATGTTAAATATATCATCCAGGAAGAGTGCAAACGGTCATTACAAAGACAGAAGAGGAAGAAAAGACCAAAATAGAGGTCAGAAGAAACCCTGAAGATTGTACTGGAGCGTAGAGAAGCCAAAGCACAAGGAAGAATTCAAGATACTAAAGAGCTGAACAGAAGATTCTAAAAGGCAGCTCAGAATGACAAAGCAAAATACTACAATAAAATGTGCGAGGAGTTAGAGTCGGAAAATCAAAAGGGCTGAACTCGTTCAGCATTTCTTAAGCTCAAGGAACTGAAGAACAAATTCAAACCTCGAGTTGCTACACTCAAGGATGCTTCAGGCAGAATGTTAAATGATCCAGGAGGTATCAAAAGAAGATGAAAGGAATATAATGAGTCATTGTACCGAAAGGAATTGGCAGATACAGAAAACTTTAATGAAATATCATTTGAGCAAGAGCCTATGGTGATGAAGGCAGAAGTTCAAGCTGCTTTGAAGGAAATAGCAAAATATAAGGCCCCCGGAATAAACGATATACCAATTGACATATTTCAGCTAACAGATGCTACCCTGGATGTGCTCACCAAGCTGTGCCAAGAAATCTGGAGAACAACCACTTGGCCAACTGACTGGAAGAGATCTGTATTTTTTCCCCATTCCAAATGAGGGTGACCCAACTGAGTGTGAAAACTACAGAACAATCCCATTGATTTCACATGCAAGCAAGATTCTACTGAAGATTATCCCAAAACGACTGGAACATCAGTAGAGAACTGCCACAAGTCCAGGCTGGGTTTAGAAGGGGTTGTGGTACTAGGGATATTTTAGCTGATGTTAGATGGATCTTAGCTGAGAGCAGAGAATACCAGAAAAATATCTATCTGTGTTTCATTGATTATGCAAAGGCGTTTGACTGTGTGGATCATAACAAACTGTGGCTGACTCTGAGAAGAATGGGAATCCCA
>NW_006399998.1:1604158-1613867 GCF_000299155.1 Elephantulus edwardii | reverse complement strand
GGCACATAACAACAACAACAACAACATACGTATGTACTGATATGTAATGGCTAAAATATCCTGTCCCTGCCACAGTGAACATAAGTGTTAGGGAAATAAATTATTTGCCCTCATATTGTGATGTAAGTCCATCAAGGAATAAGAGAAAAAATTATACTATACTAGATTTTGAAGCCCACAGTGCTCTTTTATTCCAATTCAACCCTAAGTGCTCCTTCTGAGTACCTAGATGAAGCTTTTCTCCTGAAAGTTTGCGAAATTAAAAAGGAAAAAGCCTTAGTGTCATTCCATCCCAATAAGTACCTCTCTCCTATGTCTACCACCCCTTGTCACAGTTGAGCCTGCTGCTGTCCCATAGAGTTACCTTCAGACTTGTCCACAGAGGCCCCATCACATACCTGGCCTTCTGCTTCCACAAGCCTAGAAAGCCTACTCAATGTATACACTGAGCAAATAATTCGAGAAGAATGTGGCTTCAGAATTGGAGGCAGATGCATCAACAACCTGTGTTGTGCCAATTACATAACCTTGCTTGTAGAAAGTGAAGATCTGAAGCACTTGCTGAAGAATATCCAAGATTACAGTCTTCTATATGGGTTGTGTATTTCAGTATCAAGAAAACAAAATTCCTCACCTCTACATATTAGGCAATATCATGATAAATAGAGAAAAGATTGAAGCAGTCAATTATCCCATTTTACTTGGATCCACAATTGATACTCATGGTAACAGGAGGCAAGAAATCAAAAGATTTGTTGCTTTGGGGAAATCTAGTGACAAGGACCACTCCAAAGTGCTAAAGAGCAAGGATTTCAGTTAAAGATTATGATGCTTCTGATCTTAGCCAGGGCATTTTCAATTGTCTAGTATGTACCTAAAGTTGTACAATGAATATGGAAGACCAAGGAAGAATTTATGTCTTTGAATTGCAGTTGGCAAAGAGTATTGCATATCCCATGATCTACCAAAAGAGCAAACAAATCTGTCTTTGAGAAAGGGCAAACAGGGTGTACCTCAGAGTCAAAGCATGGAGAAACTTCTTTCTCACATTCTTTTGGGCATGTTATCAGGAAGGATCAGTCCTTGGAGAGACACATCATGCTGGGGAAGGTAGAAGGTCAATGAAAGAGCAGATAACCCTCAAGAGATGGATTGACACAGTGACTGTAACAATGGGCTCCAGTTTGGGAGAGATCATGAAGTTGATGCAGGACAGGGCAAGGTTACAATCTGTTGTTCATAGGGTCACTACAAATAGCAGACAATGTGATGGCACCTAACAACAAGGAGTATATAGGAACTCTGACAATGTAGTATGTGCATTGCTGATCACAAGGTTATCAGTTCAAACCACCAGTCAGTCTCTCGAAGAAAGGTGGGCAGTCACCTCCCATAAGGGTTTACAGCCTCAGAACCCAGGCTTCTGGTTTCTATGAGTCAGAAGCAACTCGATAGGGTGATGGATATTATTGAAAAGATCAATGACAATTGTTGGTAAGTGTATGGAGAAACTTTAACCCTGAATTAATTACACTCATGTGTAAAATGGTACAGTCATTTTGGAAAATATTCTGAAAAATAACTAAAAAGTTGACAAAGTATTAGCATTTGACCAAGCAGCTGCATTGTCAAAGAAAGAGACAAAGGCAGGGACATTAAAGTATTTGACCACCAACAGAAGGACTGGTGGTTGAAAATCCTCAGAAACACCTTGGCAGAAAGGCCAGGAAATCTCTTTCTGGAAGGTGATTGACTTGATATTATGGAGTACAGTTCGATTCTATAGCACAAACTTGTTGTTGTTATGTCCTGTAGAGTTGGAAATGCCTCCTGTAAGACAGATTGTCAATGGTTATAAAATAAAGTGGTTTTCCAGAGCCTGTGAATTTCACAGGAAGAGACTGTAGCACCCAGAGTCTTCATAAACTGAAATTAATCAACAGCAAGTGGTTTGAGATTATCCATACATGTACATGTGCATACATAGAGATAAATTAATGTTTGTGTCAAAGTTCATCCTCTGAAAATAAAATACTTAGTTTTCAAAAGCCTTTGAGCATTTACAGATATAACTAAATTTACCATCATACATTTTCTTTTGTCTCATGTTTTGGGCACTGTTTAGAATCTCTTATAAAATGTTAAGTGGGAATAGATTCTTTGTGTGGTTCTCATTTTAAAAGAATTAAGATTTCCCTATTGAGGACAATGTTTACAGCTCATTTCTATCAGATTAAGACAATTTTCTTTTTTACAAATAGAACAAGGGCTTATATTATGAATGGATATAGAATGTTATCAAATGCTTTAGTGCATTGATCCATCTATGTATGTTATCTTATAGTCTTTATCTTTTAATCCAGGATTTAATAAAATGCACCCTATAGGCTCATCAGATATAACCTACTGCCTATTTTTATAGGTGGGAATATTATCAGAAAATAGCAATGCCATTTCTCTCATGAATTTTTATTATTATTATTTTTTTTTTACTACAGACCCAGAGCTGAGAATTAGGGTAGAGGTAACTTAATCCACTGACCCAAACCCATTGTTATGTAGACAGATTTAACTCACAGTGCCCCTATAGAACCAAGCAGAAGTGCACTATCAATTTTCCAAGGCTGTAAATATTTACAGCCATAAACTGTCACAACTTTATTCATGGAACATCTGATAGCTTTGAACCACAGACTTTTCAGTTAACAGACATTGAGAATTTTAATCACTGCACCAGTAGGCATCCTATATAAGTTGTAGAACACAAGACACGTACTATGATTCTCTTCAAAGACATAATTTTTAAATCCTGCTCCAATCAGTTAATATAATTAAATTATATTATTTTAAATAGATTATGTTGTAATGATGTTGTTATGTGCTGTCAAGTTGATTACAACTCATAGCAACCATATGCCACAATATCTGAACCCTGCTCTATCTTGAGCCAATCTCACTGTTTCTGGTACACCTATTCTCATTACCCCAATTACTGTGCCAGTACATCTCATCCAGGGACTTCTTCAATGGGTCTGTCCCTCCACCATTTTAAATATGGTGTCCTTCTCTAAGGACTGGTCCCACGGGCTACAAACCAAAAGCATGTGAGATGAAGCTTCAAAATCTTTGCCTCCAAGGAGGGGCTTGATTTCATCCTCTCCATTACAGACCTATTTATTCTCTTTGACAGTCATGGTATCTTCCGACTCCAGCACCACAACTCAAAGGAATCAATTCTTCTTCTGTCATCTCTGGTCATTATCCAGCTTAACTGCAAAGACTGCGGCCTGGGCCAGGCACACATTAGTCTCTAGACTGTCCTTGTTCTTCAGTATTCTGGAGAGGTCCCTGACAGCAGGTGTTCCTCAATGTCACTCATCTTTCAATTTTCTTACTGCTTGTGCCAGGAGTGTTGATTATGGAACTGAGCAAGCTGAAATTATTCACAATCTCAATCTCTTCACTATCTATAATAGTGCTGCCAAAGAACCCTTGTTTTATTTATGCTGATCTTCAATCTATATTGCAGACTACAGTCTTTGACTTTCTACAGCAAATGCTTCGGTCCCTCCTCAGTTTCAGCAAGTAAGGGTGTGTCATCGGCATAATGCAAGTTGCTGATGAATCTTCTTCCAATTCTGACACCACATTTCTCCTCATAAAGTCCACCCTCCTGTATGAACTTTTCCACATATAGATTGAAAAGGTATAGAAACTGGATGTGCCCCTGACACACTCCTTTCCTGATTTTGAACCATGCAGTGTTTCCTTGCTCTGTTCTAAGGATTAATTCCTTGTCCAAATACACATTTTGCATGATAACAATCAAGTGTTTTGAGATTCCCATTCTCATCAAGGTTAGCCACAATTTGTTGTGATTCACACAGTCAAATGCCTTTGCATAGTTAAAGAAACACAGATATTCATTTGGTACTCTGAAATATACTTGAAATAAACCCAACTGATCCAGGAAGTATTAAAAGAAGATGGAAGGAATACACGGAGTCGTTATATAGAAAGGAATTGGCAGATACAGAGGAATTTAAAGAAATAACATATGAGCAAGAGCCTATGGTGATGAAGGAAGAAGTTCAAGCTGCTTTGAAGGAAATAGCAAAAAATAAGGCCCCAGGAATAGATGGTATACCAATAGAAGTATTTCAGATAACAGATGTTGCCCTGGATGTGCTCACCAAGTTGTGCCAAGAAATCTGGAGAACAACCACTTGGCCAACTGACTGGAAGAGATCTATATTTGTTCCCATTCCAAAGAAAGGTGACCCAACTGAGTGTGGAAACTACAGAACAGTGTCATTGATTTCACATGCAAGCAAGATTCTACTGAAGATTATCCAAAAACGACTGGAACAGCACATCAACAGAGAACTGCCGGAAGTCCAGGCTGGGTTTAGAAGGGGTCGTGGTACTAGGGATATTGTTGCTGATGCTAGATGGATCTTGGCTGAAAGCAGAGAATACCAGAAGGATGTCTATCTGTGTTTCATTGATTATGCAAAGGCATTTGACTGTGTGGATCATAAATAACTGTGGCTGACTCTGAGAAGAATGGGAATCCCAGAACATTTAATTGTGCTAATACGAAACCTATACTTGGACCAAGAGGCAGTAGTCAGAACAGAGCAGGGTAACACTGCATGGTTCAAAATTTGGAAAGGTGTACGCCAGGGATGCATCCTGTCTCCATACCTTTTCAACATGTATGCAGAGCAGATTATCCAAGAGGCTGGGCTCTATGAGGAGAATTGTGGCATCAGGATTGGTGGAAGATCTATTAACAATCTGCATTATGCAGATGACACAACCCTGCTTGCTGAAACTGAGGAGGACCTCATGCACTTGCTGCGAAGGGTCAAGGACTGCAGCCTTCAGTATGGACTAAGGCTCAATGTCAAGAAGACAAAGATTCTCACCACTGTCTTGGTACCAGCAGTCAGGAAATCAAAAAGCGTATCGTGATGGGAAAGTCTGCTGTTAGGGACCTCTCAAAGGTACTCAGGAGCAACAGTGTCTCTCTGGAGACTAAGGTGCGCCTGATACAGGCTATCGTATTTGCAATCGCTTGTTATGCATCAGAGAGTTGGACAATGACTAGGGAGGATAGAAGGAGAGTGGATGCTTTTGAGCTGTGGTGCTGGAGAAGGGTACTGAATGTACCATGGACTGCCAGGAAAACAAACAGATTCATCTTGGAGAGGATTAAACCAAGCTACTCCTTGGAGGCAAGGATTCTGGGGCTTCGTTTGACATACTTTGGACATGTTGCCAGGAGGGACGGGTCCTTGGAGAGGGACATCATGCTTGGGAGGGTGGAGGGACAGTGCAGGAGGGGAAGACCCTCTATGAGATGGATTGATTCGGTGACTGGGGTAATCAGGATGGGTGTGTCAGAGGCGGTGCGATTGGCACAGGATAGAGCAGGGTTTAGGGCTGTTGTGCATAGGGTCACTATGAGTCGGAAACGACTCGACGGCACATAACAACAACAACAACACCCCATCATTATACTTTATCTTTGTTCATATTTTTATTTCTAAACTTGACTTGATTTCAACTGGTCATTCAGAAATATATTTTTACAGTATTCGGTTCTATTTAAGAATTCAGGTCATAGTATTTTTTGAGGTTTTTTAAATGTTATTATTTTTTGAGTGTTTAATACACGACAGGCATATGATCAGGCGCCTTACATATTAATTCACTCTAGCCTAAAGGGGGGGAAAAAAAGCTATTAGAAGAGAGTATTCTTTTTTATCTATTCCCTGAAAGAATTTGTGTAAGATTTCAATTTTCTGATTCTTGAAGGTTTCATAGAATTTATCTATAAAAGAGAAATCTTATACAATCTTAGTTTAACTTACATAATATTATTATAATTACATAATTATTATACTTTTTATCATTGATGTCAGGTTCCATCCAATTAATTACTGTTAGTGATCTGTCATATCAGAACTTTGTCCTATTCTGTACCTTCCACATGATCTCTGACACACTCTACCCACTGTTGTAGTCACTGAGTCAAACTATTTCATTGAGAATCTTCTTCTCTTTTGCTGACGTTCCACATGATGTCTTTATTCAAGAACAAGCCCCTGCTGACAACAAGCCCAAAGAATGTGGCATCAACCCCAAAGAATGTGAAACAGTTTCACTCTACTCACCTCTAAGATGAACCAGGGTTGCTCTTCTTTCAAAAAACATTTGTTTGTTCTTTTGGCAATCCATGGAATATCCTCTATTCTTCAACAACACCATGATTCAAACACATAATTCTTTTTTCCCCCTTTGGTCTTCCTTGCTCATTGTTTATTAGAAGCATACAAAGCGATTAAAACCACCATGGCTTGGACGAGGCTTACACCTTGCTCTAATCAGACATCCGCTTCTTGGTTTAGGTGTAGGTTTCACACAAACACAATCAGGTATTCTGTGATTCCTTTCTTCTCAAAGTTAGCCACAATTTGTTGTGATCTACACAGTCAAATGTCTTTTCATAGTTGTTAAAACACAAAATAGACATCTTTTTGTACTCTCTGCATGCAGCCAATATCCATTTGACATCAGCAATAGTCTCTACTGCCATAGCCCATTCTAAACCTAGCCTGTATTCCTTGCAGTTCTTTATCAGTGTACTGTGCTAGTTGTTTTGGGGTAATCTTCAGCAAGATTTTACTTGTATGTGATATAGGTGTATTGTTCAATAATTTCTACATTCTGTTGGACCACATTTTTGGGGAATGAGAATGAATATGGATCTCTTCTAGTCGGCTGGCCAGGTAGTTGTTCTCCAGATTCCTTGGCACAACCTGGTGAACACATCCAGGCCTGCATCTGTTTTCTGAAATATGTCAGTTGGCATTCCATCAATTCCTGGAGCCTTATTTTTTGCCAGTTCCTTCAAAACAGCTTCACTTTATTCATTACCCTTTGTTCTTGATTATCTGGTACTTTCTTCAATGGTTCTGTGTCAGCCAATTATCTTTTCAATTTTTATTTTATCTTGGTTTGCATACAAAATTTGTATACATCGTGTTTCACTCTATCCTTCTTCCATATTGTGTTTCATACAATCATTACCATTCATTGCATTTTATAAAATTAATCACCATTGAACTATGTCCGCCATTACTCTTGTTTTCCAGATTGCTGCTAGACCTTAACTATTTCCTTTACCATTCACACCTTCCCACCATATTGTGTAACCCTATGATTTCATGACAGCCCATGCTCACCCCTCTGCTCTCACCCTCCCTCCTTGGATCCCCATACACATTTTACTAGTAATCTTTCTATTTTTACAACAGTGATCTTATGCAGTATTTGTCCTCATGAGTTAGTTTACGCATCATAATACTCTCCAGTCTTTCCTAAATTATGTAATAATTTTAAAAATCATTGCTCCTGAGGGCTGCATAGTATTTCATTGTGTGAATGTACCACAATTTCTCAGTCAATTTGATTGTGGTTGGGCATTTGAGCTGTTTTCATATTACTGCAATTGTGAGTAGCACTGCTATGAACATTGTGTGCAAATCTCCATTTGTGTCTCAGATACTACAATTGTAAGTAGTACTGCTATGTACATTGTATGAAAATCTCCATTTGTGTCTCATCTCTAATTTCCTTGTGACATATTCTTAGTAGTCGAATAGCTGGTTGTTGTTATGTGCCCTCGAGTCACCTGTGGCTCTTAGTGACCCTATGTACAAAAGCCCTAAACCCTTCCCTATCCTATGCCAATCTTACTGTCTATTATACACCTACCTACATTACCCCAGTCACTGAATCAATACATCTCACTGAGGGTTTTCATCTCTTGCCCTGTCCCTCCACCCTCTTAGCCATGACATCTCTCCTTGCAACATGCCCAAAGTATGTAAGATGAAGTTTCAGAATCCTTACCTCCAAAGAGCAGCCTGGTCTTACCCTCTAGGACAAACTTGTTTGTTCTCCTAGTAGCCTATGGTATATTCAATACTCTTCTCCAGCACCACAGTTCAAAGGCATCAATTCTCCTTCTGTCATACTTAGTCATTATCTAGCTTTCTGATGCATAGCAAGAAATTGTAAAGACTATGACCTGGATCAGATGCACTTTAGTCTCCTGACTGACATTGTTGCTCTTCAGTAATTTGGAGAGGTTCCTGAAAGCAGACTTACCCAATGCAATTCATTTTTTAATTTCCTGGCTACTAGTACCAAGAATGTCAATTGCAGAGCCAAACAAACTAAAGTTGTTAACAATGACAGTTTTTTTCACCATTAATCATGATGCTGCCAACTGGCCCAGTAGTGAGAATATTTGTCTTCTTGATATTGAGCTTCAATCCATATTGAAGTCTGCAGGCCCTGATCTTCTGCAGCAAGTGCTTCAGCAAGCAAAGTTGTTTTATCTGCATAATGCAGATTGTTGATGAGTCTTCCTGCAATCCTGAAACCACATTTCTCCTCAGAGAGCCCAGACTCCCAGACAATCTATGCAACCCGCATTATGCAGATGACACAACCCTGCTTGCTGACACTGAGGAGGACCTGAAGCACTTGCTGCAGAAGGTCAAGGACTATACAGCCTCCTATATGGATTGAAGCCCAACATCAAGAAAACAAAGATTCTCACCACTGGGCCAATTGGTAGCATCAGTATGGATGGTGAAGAGATTGAGATAGTTAACAGTTTTTTAGTTTACTTGGTTCCACAGTCAACACTCTTGGTAACACAGCCAGGAAATCACGAGATGACTTGCGTTGGGAAAGTCAGCTGTGAGAGACCCACCAAGAGTACTGAAGAGCAACAACATCAGCCTGGAGACTGTGGTGCACCTGATCCGGGCTATGGTCTTCCCAATTATGTGCTATCCATCAGAGAGTTGGACAGTGAATATGGATAATAGAAAGAGAATTGATGCCTTTGAGTTGTGGTGCTGGAGAAGAGTGTTGAATAGACCATGGACTGCTAGAAGAACAAACAGGTTTGTCCTGGAGAAGGTAAAGCAAGTATGCTCTTTGGAGTAAAGGATTCTGAAGGTTCGTCTGACATACTTTGGGCATGTTGCAAGGAGGGACTGGTCCTTGGAGAAGGACATCATGTTTGGCACAGTGGATGGGCAGTGCAGAAGAGGAAGACCTTTGATGAGATGGATCGATTCTGTGACTGGAGTGGTGGGAATGAGTGTGTTTGAGATGGTTAGGTTGGCACAGGATAGAACAGCATTTAGGGATCTTGTACATAGGGTCGCTACGAGTGGCAAGCGACTCAATAGCACATAACAACACAAACAATATAATATCCTTAGTATCTTGACCATATGGAATTTCTATGTTCAGCTTTTCAGGAAATGACAAACTGCCTTCCAGAGTGGTTGTACTTTTTACATTCCCACCAACAGTGTATAATAAATGTTGTTGTTGTTGTTATGTGCGGTCGAGTCGCCTGCGACTCATAGCAACCCTATGTACAACAGCCCTAAACTCCGCTCTGTCCTGTGCCAATCGCACTGTCTCCAACAATCCCATCCCAATTATGCCAGTCACTGAATCAATCCACCTCATAGAGGGTCTTCCTCTCCTGTGCTGTCCCCCCACCCTCCGAAGCATGATGTCCCTCTCTAAGGACCGGTCTCTCCTCACAACATGTCCAAAGTATGTTAGATGGAGCCTCAGAATCCTTGCCTCCAAGGAGCCACCCGGT
>NW_006399998.1:1591399-1595843 GCF_000299155.1 Elephantulus edwardii | reverse complement strand
ATGACCATTTGCACTCTTCCTGGATGATACATTTGACATCCTCCCACAGCTCATCTGGTCTTTGCTCATTAGTGTTCAAGGCCTCAAACCTGTTCTGAAATTGAGGTGTGATGAAATCAAAGTCATATTTTGGCTCCTGTGGATTTGGTTTAATTTTCCTCAATTTCAGCTTGAACTTGCATATGAGTAGTACGTGATCTGTTCCACAATCAGCCCCTGGCCTAGTTTTCACAGCTGATATTGAGCTTCTCCAGTGTTTTTTTTCCACAGATGTAATCTACCTGATTCCTATGCATACCATCAGGTGAGATCCATGTGTATAACCTGCATTTATGTCTCTTATAAAATGTATTTGCAATGAATAAGTCATTGATTGTACAAAATTCATTCTATCTCCAGCTTCATTTCTGTCACCAAGCCCATGTTTTCCAACTACTGATTCTTCTTCTCTGTTCCTAACTTTTGTATTCCAGTCACCCATTATTATCAATGCATCTTGATCGTATGTTCGATCTATCTCCAACTGTAAGAGTTGGTAGAAATCATCTATTTCTTCTTTTTTTTGGATCTGGTTGTTGGTGCATATATCTGAATGATAGTTGTATTCACTGAACTTCCTTGTAAGCATATGGATATAATCCTATCACTCACGATGTTGTACTTCAAGATGGATCTAGAAATTACTTTTTTAACTATGAAGGCAACCCCATTTTTCCTCGTCTTTTCATCTCCGGAGTAATATATCATATGATCATCTGACTCAAAATGCCCCATGCCAGTCCATCTCATCTCTGCAATGCCTACTATGTCAATATTTATGCGTTCCATTTCTTTCTTAACAATTTCTAATTTCCCTACATTCATGGTTCTCACATTCCATGTTCCAATCACTAGGGTCTGCTAACAACTGTTCCTCTTCCTTTGTATTTCCATACTGAAAAGTTCTACCTAGGTTACCCTTTTTGTTAGTCTACATGTGTACATGGTTCAAATCCAAGAGCTGTTCCACAGATGGATGGAAAATCTCCGCACATTCAATTTACTGACTCTGAAACCAACTGGAGGGTCAACAGTGGGTAAGTTCCAACTTGATGGCATGCAACAACTAACTTGATGTTAACAAGGTAGGGTTACAGATATATGTGTAGAAATATGATTATCCTTATCTTATTATAGAGTGTGGTTTGCATGATATTTCAATTTGGACTGTCAAAAAAGCTGGAGGATTTTTTTCCCCTTCAGACATACATTTGGCTATCTAGCTCATAGTCACAAAACTTGAACCAGTGACTTGCTGTACATGTTACTTTATTTAGTGTTATTTATTACATATATTTAATTATTACACATATTTAATTATTACATATATTTAAATATTATATATTTATTATATATTTAAATATTACATCTATTTAAATATTGCATATTTTTAAATATTACACGTATATAATTTATATGTATATCACAAATATTACAAGAAAGCAAAATCCTGCTTGAAGATTATCCAAAATGACTGGAACAGTAAGTTCATTGATACAGAACTACTAGAAATACAAATCAGGTTTAGAATAGGTCATGGCACTAGAGACATTATCGCCAATGTGAGATGGACCTTATCAGAAAGCAAAAACTACTGAAGGAATGTTTATCTGTATTTCACTGACTATGCAAAGGTATTTGACTGTGTGGATTACAACAAATTGTAGCTAAACTTGAGAAAAATGTGAATCCTAGAACACTTGACTGTCCTCATGCAAAACCTGTATTCAGACTAGGTAACAATTCTTAGAACTGAGTGAGGAAAGGCTGCAGGGTTCAAAATCAGGAAAGGAGAGGGTCCTGTCTACTTTTTCAATCTATACGCAGAACAAATCATTCAGGAGGTTGGGCTTTATTAGAAGGTATGTGTCATCAGGATTGGAGAAAGACCTATCAACAACCTGCATTATGAAGATGACACAACCTTGCTTGCTGGAACTGAGAAGGACCTGAAGTGCTTGCTTCAGGTCAAAGGCTGTAGTACTCAATATGGATTGAAGCTCAACAACAAGAAGACAAAGATTCTCACCACTAGGCTAACTGGCAGCACCATGACACATGGCTAAAATATTGAGGCTCTTAACAATTTCAGCTTGCTCAGTTCCACAATCAACATTCTTGGCAACAGCAACTAAGAAATCAAAAGACAAATTGCACTGGGAAAATCTGCTCTCAGGGACCTCTCCAGAGTACTAACTAAGAAGTAATTATGCCAGTCTAGAGATTAAGGTATGCCTGATCCAAGCCATAATCTTCGTAGTCACTTGCTAATGCATCAGAAAGCTGGACAATGACAAAGGAAGATAGAATAATTGATGCCTTTGACTTGTGGTGCTGGAGAAGTCTTGAACACACCACCAAGAAAAGAAAGAGGTCTGTCTTGAAGAGGATGAAAGCAAGTTCCTCTTTGGAAGCTAGGATTTTGAAGCTCTGTCTCAGATACTTTGGGCACATGGTCCTTGGAGAATGATATCATACTTGGAAAAGTGGAGGAACAGCACAGGAGGGGAAGACCCTAGATGAGATGGAGTGATAGAGTAACTAGGGCAATGGTGTGTTGGAATCAGTGATACTGGGTCAGGACAGGGCAGGTTTCAGAGCTGGCAACTCAATGGAACATAACAATAACAACAACAACAACATATTTCTGAAATGTATTTTTAATGTATATATAAATTTATTGAATGAGTGAGGAGAAAAGTTGAAGAAAGAAGTGAAGAGGAAGGAATGTGTGAGTGTGTAGGCTCTCTTCTGGACTTCACCAGGTTTGCTGTGGATCTGCAATCAGCATACAGTTCAGTCGCTGACCGGCTTTATTAATCTAGATTGGTGTCTTCCAGCATGCTGACCTGCCTTGCTGTTACTTATGACTGGGATAAGGCTTACAAATAAGAATGGCTGTGTGTAAGGTTGCTTTGATTGCAAGGTGTGGAACCAGCATCTTCTCCTTTCCACTATATTCTTTTGTTCAAAGAAAGTGCCAATACCAAGAGGAAGATGAGTAATTGGGGTTGGTAGTTTGTTTGTTGTGTTGTTTTTTTGGGGGGGTTAATTTAACCTATCTACCAAACATTTTTACTGTTTATAAAAAGTTACATGAATTATTTTTCCTAATTTATTCTTAAATTTATTCACATGCATAAATACATCCAGATCTGTAACTGTAACTTTGATTAAGAGAAACTGCTGTAGCTATGGACCCAAACTTTCTTATATAAATAATTTTTTTCTGTTTGATGTCTTTTTAGGTCAGTATAAGTAGGTAGAAGCTAAGGCATTCTTCTTAATGGTTGCACACTTTTTAATCAAATCAATATAGTATAAGTTATTGAACTATTTCCCATTAATGAAAATATAGGTTGGCTTTTTTTCCTATTGCAAACATACTGTTACAAGTATATTCTTGTATATCCATGATTTTATTTCTATATGTTTGATTCCTAGAAGAGTAACTTGTAGGCCAAAACACATGCACATTTTAACTTTCAATGAATAAAATTCACTTTCTTAAAAAAAAACAAAACAAAAAACCTTTCCTACCGTGGGGGCTTAGCAGTAAGGAATTGTGCTAGTCACGCAAGGTTACACAGAATACACCAACCGCTACTTGGGAGAAGGATGGGCAGTCACCTCCCATGCAGTTTACTGCTTCTGAAAATTCTCTGGAGCAAGAGCTATGGTTTATTATACTAAAAAATAACTCAACTGTAATACATCTTTCTGAGTAATTAGTGATAATTGCTGAAGCAAACAACTCTAAAACACAATGGCTGAAAATGTAGAAAAGAGAAAAGAAGGGCAAGCAGCTTTCTTGGATGACCCAGGAGCTAGGGGAAGCAGTCCCTTCTCCAGTGTGTCTCTGCCATCTCTGAAAGCTACCCCAGACTCCTTCCAGATTCTCAACACTCCGTGAACTTGGCAAAAAGACAGGTAAGGAAAGAAATGAAGGCCAAATCTAGAAGTGACTTTCTTTTCTTCCATCATATTCATTTGACTAAAACTGAGTCATAATTTTCAGTTGAACTGAAGAATGCTGGAAATGCAGGATTGATAAGCATCTAAACAATTTGTGATATTAATGATTGCTTTTTTTTGTGCAATGTTATTTTTAATATTAACAGAAAAATATGAAAATGTAAAAAGAAAGTTAACTACGCATACTTTTAGAAGCTTTTAAAATAGGTCTCCAGCCATCCATCCGTCTCTAACAGAGAGCACTATAGACCATGCAGATTTTATCCATTTTTTTCTGATTTCTGAAATGCCCAATAGTTATCTGTTTCTAATTGTTGTTGTTGTTATGTGCCGTCGAGTCGTTTTCGACTCATAGCGACCCTATGCACAACAGCCTTAAACCCTGCTCTATCCTGCGCCAACCGCACTGCCTCTGACACACCCATCCCGA
>NW_006399998.1:1584748-1591299 GCF_000299155.1 Elephantulus edwardii | reverse complement strand
CTGAAATATGTCAATTTGTACACCATCTATTCTTGGAGCCTTATTCTTTGCCATGTCCTTCAAAGCAACCTGAACTTCTTCTTTCATCATCATAGGCTCTTGCTCATATGTTGTTTCATGAAATTCTTCTGTGTCTTCCAATTCCTTTCGATACAGTGACTCAGTAGACAGAAATATAAAACCAGGAGATGACAAAATTAATGAATTGTACCTTCTAAAGATTAAATCCCTGTGAGCATAAAACACTTTTTCTAAGAGGGTGAAAAGAAAACCTACTGACTGGGAAAAAAATATTTGATAATACCATCTCAATCAAGGGTCTCATTACAAAAGTTACAGAATACAAGGCCTCCACAATAAAAAGGCTGATCACTCAATTACAAAATAGGCAAAAGACAATGAAAGACTTCTCACAGAGGAAGATCTTAGGATGGCCAACAGTTACATGAAGAAATGCTCAAAATCACTAGCAATAGGTGAGATTGCAAATAAAAACCATGATGAGATACCATCTCATCCCAGTAGCAGTGGCAATGTTTAACAGGACAAGTAATAAATGTTGGAGAGGATGTGGTAAGATTGCCAATTCTTTATGGTGCAGCTCTCAAATGCATAGAAGGTGACTGGCAATATCATGACTTGAATCAGCACCTTAGCATTTAAATTGACATTATTTCTCTTCCAGACTTTGCAGAGGTCCCTGTCAACAAATTTTCTAAAGGAATATTACTCTGTTGATCACAACAAACTGTGGCTAGCACTGAGAAGAATAAGAATTTCAGAACACTTGACTGTGTTCATGTGAAACTCTTTTTAAATTATCAATATTTTTAATTTTTCATTTTTTCCTGATTAGTCTTTCTGAAAACAAACATATTTTAAAACTATAAAATTGTTTTTATGCATATAATTAATTTTCTTTTATTTTGTCAACTTTCTGCTTTCACCAATATTTTCATCTTTATCTTTTTGTTGAATTCAGATTTTTCTGACATTTTCTAACTGCTGAGCTCATTTTTTAGCTTTTAAAGTTCTCTAAAATGAGCACTTTTTAAATAATATTTTATTTTTAAATAGTATGTAAAATTTAATTTGTAATTTTATAATGTAATTTATTAAAATATTTCTTATACCTCAATGTTTTTATTGTTATTTATTATCAAGTCAGAACTGAGTCAAAACTGACCCTCCAGCAGATTTTCAGAGTATATAAATCACATAAGAAGCGATTGCTCATCTATCTCTTGCAAAGCAGCTAGTGAATCTGAATTGAATAACTTTGTTTAAGCAACCAGTGCTCCATTATGATTCACACTTTTTAATTATTCTCTAGACGTTTGATTCAATCTAGAAAAGTCCTTACCTTCAAGTTTGTTGTGTTATCTTCGATTCTTCTATATTCAGTTTCTTATTTGGTCAATTGTTGGGGAAATGTGTCCAAATCTCCCAGTATAGTTTTTGAATTGTAAAATTTTCCTTACCATTCTGTTCTCTTTAGGTTTGCTAAATTTGTGCTTCTTTTTTTAGGTACATGTGACTATCAAAAGTTTTATTTCTTCTTGTTATTATGTACCATCAAGTCCACTTGGACTCATAGCAACTCTATGAACAATGGCTCTTAGCCTGAGTCAGCCTCATCATCTCTGAAACACCTGACCCCATTGTCACAGTCTTTGTCTTCCACTCTTGGATTGATCTTCTACCCTTCCAAATATGATGTCCTTCTCCAAGGAATTGTCTCTTTTAAAACATAAAACGGCTATATCATGAGTCATCTGTGGCTCGACAACATCTAACAACAACAGCAGCAACATATCTTAGAATGTATTCTATACTTCAAGTTGATGCTTCTGGTATTACTGTAACTGCTCTAGTTCATGTTGCAAGCAGACAATTCTTGCTGTTTCAGTCAAAGGAGACTTAATATCAAGATCTGGTTGCACAAATGATTTTAGAGGAGATAGCACAGCAACTCTAATGTTAGCAACTGTCAGAAGTCACTGTCTTCCCTGTGGAGGTTAAAAAGACAACCAGAAGAGATTGTGTTTCAAGATACCAGAAGCAGAAAGCATCAGACAGAAGCCAGGATCAAGGCAAGGCTGGCATGAGGCGCTAATCAAAACAAAAGAGAAGTTTCCCAAAGGAATTGTTGTTTTAGATTGCCGTGGAGTCAAGCATGATTCATAGCAACCCTATGAACAAAAGGCCTGCAGCCTTTCTACAACTATTGTTATTTCTCAAAGTTCACAGTTTCCAGAGGCATGTTGTTTAGGAAGTGGATGCCACTCCTGCTTCCAACAGGCTTTCTAAAACTCAGTTCCAGAATATCTCAGTTTAAACACACACACACACACACACACACACACACACACACACACACACACACACATCCATCTAGAGATATCAGACTACAAACAGGGGGGAAAAATTGACAGACTTAAAACCAATGACATTGATTGCACTCATACTGTGTAACTACCATGTCAGTGTTTAAATTATTCCAACATCATTAACAGAAAATCTCTGGTTGCTTTTAAGATCTTTTTGACTTTACTGTTTTGGTGTTTCATTTTATCACTCCTGTTTGAATGTGTCTTCACAGCATAGTACAGTGGCTGAGAGCTTAGATTCATGAGTCAAATTGCTTCTACAATTTGCTAGTTACAAACTCTGAGCACATTACTTAAGTTATATGTACCTCATTTGTTAACACACGATTAATATTAATATATGTAAATTGCTCCAATTCTGTCTTGAATTAAGTTATTTTTCTGTTTTGTTACTTTAATCTTTTATTTTTTAAAATCATGCTATGATTCACTTAGTTTCCTGACTCTAAGCTTCATTGTCTTTGAACATTTATACTTCTACTAACTCTCCTTCATAATGTTTTGTCTTGAAACACTAATTTCATGTATACAGACAAATGTTATTTTACAGTGTTCTACACATTTCAAATCCATCATCTTCTCAATGACAGAAAGATGGCCAATCCTTCTCCAATTCTATTTACAGCTTCTCATAACCTTCCAGAGGATCTGCCCATGATTTGGCTCTGACATCACATAACAACCACAGTAAAAATCACTTAATTATACTTTGCAGATTTTATTTTTTTGTAAACTGAAGGTTTGTGACAACGTTGCAGGTGTATTGGCTCCATTTTACCAACAGTGTATTCTCATTTTTGTGTATCTGTTTTGCAAATCTCAGAATACTTCAAATTTTTCTTAATGCTCTTGCATCCCTAATAGACTACCACTCAAACCAACATCTCCTGCTTGAGTCAATTCCAAGCCTGTAGATCTTTAAGGAGGAGACTGCTCATCTTTCTCTTTCAGAGTAACTGGTAGGTCCCAAGTGCTAAACTCTCACTAGCTATGCACGAAGGTAATGTGCCACCAGAGATCCTTGAACAGACAATAGTAAAGTGTAAACTGGGGAGAATTTTATATGATTCACTTTATCGTGATATTTGAGTAATAATTTTCTATTTTCCTAACTTCTGGAAACCTCTAAAATGTTTCTGAATTTTGCCTTTTCTAGTATTTCTTAGAGAAATTTGTCCCTTTGTGTCTGCCCTCTTTCATTTGCATAATGTTTTCATGGTATATCTCTGTGGTTACAGCTATCAATAGTCCACTTCTTTGTGTTATTATTGTTAAGTGTCACCTAGTTGGTTCCTACTCATAGTAATCCTATGTATAATGGGATTAAACATTGTCTGGTTCTGTGCTTTCTTCACGATTGTTGCTATTTCTGTGCCTATTACTATAGCCATTGTGCTATGCCATCCCATTAAAGATCTTCCTGTTTTCAATAATCCTCCATTTTACCCAGCATGACATCCTTATCCAAGGTCTGCTACTGCTAATAACATGCCCAAGGTATCTGAAATAAAGTCTCACCAACCTCCTTTGTAAGAAACATTCTGGTTGCATTTCTTCTAAGACACTTTTGTTTATTATTCTTCTTCTCAACAAACTAAACTCACTGTTATGGAGTCTGTTCTGACTCTCCCCCAGGTTTCTGAGGCACTGAATATTAACAAGACAAAATAGCCCATCCTTATCCCAAGAAGTCTTTCATGGATTCAATCTGCCAGAGATATGTAAACTCTTGATAAACCACAGATTATGCCGTTCCGTTTACTATTCTTCACAAATACCACAAATGAAAGTCATTAATTCTTCTTCAGTCTCCCTTATTCATTGTCCAGTTTTTGCATGCATATTAAGCAATTGAGTTGGGTGTATATTAGCATTCAGGTGACCCCTTTGCTTTACAGAACTTTAGAGAAGTCCTTTCCAGAAGATTTGCCCGATGCGATATGTCCTTTGATGTCTTGACTGCTGCTTCAATGGGCAATGATTGTGTGAGTTAAATGAAATCCTTGACAATTTCAAACTCTGCTCCATTTATCATGGTATTGCTTATAGGTTCAGTTGTGAAAATCTTTGTTTCCTTTATGTTGAGGTATAATCCTTACTGAAAGGCCATAGTATTAGATCTTTTCCAGTAAACGCTTCAAGTCTTTTTCACTTTTCACAATGACAAGATTATGTGGTTTACATATCACAACTTGTTAAATCTTCATCCAATCCTGATGCCACATTCTGCTTCTTATAGTCCAGTTTCTCAGATTAGTGGTTCAATTACAGCTTAATTAAGTATGGTGACATTGTAAAATCTTGACACACACTGTGAGGATTAATATTTGTGTCAAGTTGCCCATGATTCTCAATATAATGCAACTATTCTATGTGTCACAAATTTTAACACTCATGATGTTAATAAAGGAGTTCTAGTGGTCTGGTAGCAAGAAGCTGCACTGCAATCTCAAAGGGACGTGGTCTGAGGCCACCATCTCCTCTGCAGAAGAAGGATGGTCAACCTCCTCCCATCTAATTAATTGTCTCTGAAAACCGGCCAGAGGGTCAGCTTTGACTACAGGATACACAACAACTACATGATGTTAAGAAGGGAGCTCTGGCAGCCTAGTGCTAAGAAACTGCACTGCAACCTCAAAAGTTGTTGTTGTTGTTGTTGTTGTTATGTGCCGTCAAGTCATTTGCGACTCATAGCGACCCTATGTAAAACAGCCCTAAACCCTCCTCTATTCTGTGCCAATCTCATTGCCTCTGACACACCCATCCCGATTACCCCAGTCACCAAATCAATCCATCTCATAGAGGGTCTTCCCCTCCTGCGCCGTCCCTCCAGCCTCCCAAGCCTGATGTCCCTCTCCAAGGACCCGTCCCTCCTGGCAACATGTCCAAAGTATGTCAGACGAAGCCCCAGAATCCTTGCCTCCAAGGAGTAGCTTGGTTTAATCCTCTCCAAGATGAATCTGTTTGTTTTCCTGGCAGTCCATGGTACATTCAGTACTCTTCTCCAGCACCACAGCTCAAAGGCATCCATTCTCCTTCTGTCCTCCCTAGTCATTGTCCAACTCTCTGATGCATAACAAGTGATTGCAAAGACCGTGGCCTGTATCAGGTGCACCTTAGTCTCCAGAGAGAACCGTTGCTCTTGAGGACCTTAGAGAGGTCCCAAACAGCAGGCTTTCCCATCGCAATATGCTTTTTTATTTCCTGACTGCTGGAGCCAAGAGTGTTGACCGTGGAGCCGAGCAAACTGAAGCTGTGAACAATCTCAATATCTTTGCCATCCATCCTGATGCTAATTGGTCCAATGCTAAGAATCTTTGTCTTCTTAACATTGAACCTCACTCCATACTGAAGGCTTCAGTCCTTGATCCTCCACAGCAAGTGCATGAGGTCCTTCTCAGTTTCAGCAAGCAGGGTTGTGTTATCTGCATATTGCAGATTGTTGATAGATCTTACACCAATCTTGACCCCACATTCCTCCTCATAGAGCCCAGCCTCCTGGATAATCTGCTCTACATACAGGTTGAAAAGGTATGGAGACAGGACATATCTCTGGCGTACACCCTTCCCAATTTTGAACCATTTAGTGTTATCTTGCTCTGTTCTGACTATGGCCTCTTGATCCAAGGATAGGTTTCGCATTAGCACAATAAAATGTTCTGGGATTCCCATTCTTCTCAGAGTCAGCCACAGTTTGTTATGGACCACAAAGTTGAACGCCTTTGCATAATCAATGAAATGCAGATAGACATTCTTCTGGTATTTCCTGCTTTCAGCTAAGATCCATCTAACATCAGCTACAATATCCCTAGTACCACGACCCCAGCCTGGACTTCTGGCAATTCTCTGCTGATGTGCTGTTCCAGTCGTTTTTCGATAATCTTCAGTAGAATCTTGTTTGCATGTGAAATCAATGAGATTGTTCTGCAGTTTTCACACTCAGTTGGGTAACCATTCTTTGGAATGGGAACAAATATAGATCTCTTCCAGTCAGTTAGCTAAGTGGTTGTTCTCCAGATTTCTTGGCACAACTTGGTGAGCACATCCAGAGCAGCATCTGTTAGATGAAATATGTCAATTGATATACCATCTATTCTGGGGGCCTTATTTTTTGCTATTTCCTTCAAAGCAGCTTGAACTTCTTCCTTCATCACCATAGGC
>NW_006399998.1:1547035-1584648 GCF_000299155.1 Elephantulus edwardii | reverse complement strand
TTAACATAAAATATTATTTCCAATTTCATGCTTTTCCAGCTACTCATTTCACAAGAACACTCCCTCCTCATTTTACTGGAATTAAATATTCTTTTCACTTTGCCGGTAAATTTAAAAATATTCTTTTTATTTAGGATTCCTATTTTTACTTTCCTACTTTCTAGTAAGTATTAGAATTTTTGTAGTGTTACTGACTATAGCTGGTTTGCATTTCCTCTCCTGTAAACTGACTATTCATACCCTCTTAATATTTTTAATGATTCTTGCTCTTTTTCTTTCCGATGGCAATAAATTGTTAATATAGATGACAGTACTTTGTTATAAATTGCAAATCTTTTTCTCCCAGTCTTCTGTATTGTGGCTTGGATTACACAATGGTATGAGTTATGTATATTTTTACATTTCATAATAAGCTTCTGTTTAAGGCTCTCTGATGCTGCGAGGCACATTCTGAGAGGCAGATCAGAATCCAGCCCCCAGGAAGGTTATGTTCCAGCAGCTGGTTGAGAAGGGTGGACAGACACACCTACTGCAAAGGAGCCCATGGAAGAGGTAGAAGAATAAACACTCAAACTGGGCCCAGAGGTGAGAAAGACATCACAAAGAAGGCAGTGTTTATGGAGAGTTTGGAAACAGGAGGTGAGCCAAAAACATGTCTAACTACAATCCCAGACATGTTATGTGGAGCCTTCCAGCCCACAGAATCTTAAATACAGCCTCAGGAGTATTTATTTGTTTGGCTGATGATATTTAAGGATAGTGAGGGGTGGAGAGAGTAAAGTGTGTGTGTGTGGGGGGGATGGGCAAGTAACAGAAGGAAGGGGCTAAGGTGGCATCATCCATAGCAAGATGTGCTGCTAACTAAGAAGAGGCAAAGAAAATGGATCCAGTCTTCAGGCTCCCAGGGGAAATTCAGAACTGTGCCATCAAGAAGGCTGGTTTCACCCAGTGCAGTAATTCACTTTGTCACAGCCAGGGAACCACGCTGTGCCCCCTTCCTGCAGACTGATGTCTTTGTGTCCTCTTCCCCCCGGGTCCCTTCTGAATGTGTCCTCTCTCCACAACTCCTCCATCGTCCCATTGGCCAAGGCAAAGGTCTTCAAACTTTCCCAATGGAGGGTACTTCAGACTGCCCACCAGCACCCTGACTGTAGGTGACAAAGAGTAGGGGAGAGGAGGGACAAAAGTTACCCACTGCGTAATGGAGAACACTAACCCTGAAGACTCCACTGCCTGGGGATCTCTTCCCTACAACACCACCTGCCAGACACTGCCACTGAATGGAACCTTTCTGTGGTCACCTTATCTGACCGTGTTGTGGTCTACAGCCTCCTAGTGATACCACTGGTTCAGTGGAGATTGAGAGAGCTGACAAAAAACCTGCATCTGGATTCCATGTCCCAGTAGTCCATATGCCCAGCCTGGGCCCTGCAAAAGCAGGTCCTGCGCCATCGGTTCCAACAACCCTCCTTGATTCCAGGCCACATGGCACAGGCCACATGGCACCTGCTGCTGTTCTGATGGCACCATGAGTCCCTGTGAAAAAAGCAGGTTTTTGAAGTAAGCACAAATCCAGAAGCAGTCTGAGGCCCAGCCTATCACCCTTCTGCCTCAAGACATATGGCTTATTGACCATTTTCTACTTGGACTTCAAGTTCCTTCTGTATGAACTGGGATTAGTTACACTCTCTTGTCATGTAAGAAGCTACATGGGACAGTATGTGCAATGAGGTAAAACTTGTGCATACTATAGCTTTAAATAAATACCAGGGTTATTATTTTATAGCCTTTGGGAATCTTCCTATGAGATATGGACCATTCTCTCATTGGCATTCATGTCTTAAATGTGGAGAAATTGATGATTAGAAATACTGATTAACTCCCCTGAAGTTTGACAGAGAATAGATGCTGTACTTAAATCAGATTGGCTGGATTCCAGATCCTGGACTTTTAATCTCTACACCAAGCTCTGGCTATCATCAGAGTTAGTGCATACTAAGACAAAGGTGGAGAAGCATTATTTTATCTACTTCCTTGGCATAAAGTGAGGTAGGGCCAAGGCAAAAACAAATGAAGAATAAAACAAAGCTAATATAAATAACATTATCTGTAAAATGGGGTAAAGGGACCATAGATCAACACAAGGGCAAACTTGTTTTTTTAAGTTATCTTGATTTAACAGGGTCTTGATACTTCTAGGCCTGAAGAGTGAGGCAGTATCCTTGCAAGGTAGTCTCTGAGCCAGCACTCATCAGCCCTGGGCTGGAACTGGGAGGACACTGGCACCGGGATGGGTACAACAACTGGTACACCAGGGCTATACGACCTAGAGGAATGTCTGAACAAAAACAATGAAAGACAGGCCCGAGGGCCGCGGATTAAAAGTCACCCACCTTTGGCTTGGTAGCATCAGTTTCTGTCCACTGGGCCAGCTGATCTCTCTCTGTGTGTTGATATTATTGTTGTTAAGTGCCGTCGAGTCGCAGGCGACTCATAGTGACCCTATGAAGGAGAGTCCTCGACGCTTGGATGCCTTTCATCCTGTCTCCAGGTTTATAGGGTTTCCGGAGGCAAGCTATTATGGAACTGGATGCCACTCCTCCTTCCAAACTTGTTTTAATCGGGGAGTTCCACCCCACTCTCTGCCTGTAGTATATAGCTAATGAAATTGTATCTAAATGTATATGTTTCTATATCTATATGTCCTGAAAGAATTAAAGCAGAATATAAGTGTTAAGGTCATAATAAATTTATAAAAGAAATGTTTATAGATAATCATATGTTCTTATCCTTTGAAACTAATATTACAGAAGGATAAAAGCATTCTCTGTATAATCTCTTAAGGAGAAAATGCTGTCTTATTTGTACAAAGTTTATGTTTTTGTGATTAGAGCTAAACTATATATCTGGACCAGTAACTTTACAATACGAATGCTGTTTGTTGTGGAATCAATGAAACTTGAAAACTTGAAGCAAATATCTTGCCTTCTAATTCTAACTCTTCCACTGATTGCTGATATGAGCATATATTAATTATTTTATCAGAATATGATAAAGAAAAGTTGCTTTAATTTGTTTGAACTCCATTCAATTAAATAGTCATTGATTGTTCTTATACTAAAAAATCATTAATGTTCAGGAAACTATACTTTGCATTGTAGCATCTTCTTCACATTGTGCTAGTATTTTAGCAGTGAACAGGACATGGTGCTACTTCCCAGTGCATATAACATCTCTTTGAGAAGAGAGATTAAATAATACATGTAAGTCTCATTAAATAGTGGCTTAGTGGGAAAATGTTATGCTGCAATCCCAAAGGCAGGCTGTTCAAATCCATCATCTGCTCTATAAGAGAATGATGGGCAATCTTCTCCCCTGAGATTGACTGTTTCTAAAAACCCACTGGAAGGTCAGTCATGCACCAACTGCAACTCAACTGTACACAACAACAATAAAACACTAAACAATCACCAACAACTGCTTTGGGAAATGAGGAGGAGGAGCTCAGAGATCACCACCGAGATCTTGGTCAGATCTCAAACCAAGAGAAGTTCTAGGAAGATTGTGGTGAGATATGGCTGAGAAAGGGTTAGGATAATGACAGGAGGCAATGTAAGGCAGATGAGAGTAAAACCTATGAACAAATACCTCAAAATCCCAAGAGTCATGGCGTGTTAAAAGAACATGGAGTGTCTATGGTGGAACACTGGAGAGAGAAAGAGAGAGAGAGAGAGAGAGAGAGAGAGAGAGAGAGAGAGAGATGGATGCAAGAAACAGGCAGAAATCTAAGCTAGAAGTCTTTACTTAGCTCAGAAAGCATAAAAGGGGGGAAAGGAGCATTTACTTCTCTCTACTAAGCTCCTCCAGAAGCTTCTAGAGGGAGATTAAATATCAGCCTAAACTCTAGATGTAAAGATACTAAATCAATAGGAAGAAACTTTATGAATTTTCATATGTGAAAATAGTAGATTAAACACTGAATGGAAATTTATAAATGAATTTACAATTCTTAAGAATGTACTGGAATTTTATCACATTTTACCAAGCAGCAGTCTCTCTGAAAGACTTTTTTTTAGGTAATTGAAATAATTAAATTGAAAATTCAGTGTACCTTTTCAATTATTTTATTAAAAAACTCATTCGCGTTTTCTCTGAGGAACAGATAAACCATGGCTAAGGAAGTGGCTACATATTTCTTAAAACTACTGTACTCACCATAAAATATATGACACGTTCCCAAATAATGTCAAATAAAAGCTACTCACATCAAAATCAGAAAATATTTCTCCTTTCAAACTGGTTTTTGTATGTTATGTACTAGATGTTAGGGAGTGCAAAGATGATTGAGATGTAATCTAAAGTAGAAGAAGATTTATAAACTAATCATTATAATACTGCAATGAAGGAACAGAAATCTGTATGTTGTAAAGTGAGGGATTTGAGCAAGAATTTACTGAAGCAGCAATGTCCAATTTGAGTCTTAATGTTAACAAGAGTTGTCATAGGAATATGGGATAGAGATGTTCCTCAAGACAAAGATAATAGAGATGTAAATGCTCAAAAAGATAATAAGTGCATATTGCTTTTTGCAGAAGAGCAGAGGGTTTGGGGTGTGTGGGTATCAGATAACTGTCAAAGATGCTTAAGTAGGTCAGTGTGATATTAAAAAAAAAATATCTCCCTTTAGGATAATAGTAAAGAGAGGGTTAGATGTTTAGTTTCCTGAAAGAAAAACCAGTGGTAAGCTAGAGCAAACATCCTCGTCAAAAGGAGAAGTGAGACATGATGAGAATTACGTTTAAGGGCACAGATGCATATGTGATTTATATTTATGAGGTAGATTTGAAAGAAAATACAAGTAATGCCTTTGAATTGTGATGTTGAAGAATATTGAGTATACCACAGAGTGCCAGAAGAACAAACAAATATGTTTTGGAAGAAGTGCACTCCGATGCTTCTTAGAAGCAAGAATGGAAAACTTTTGTCCACATACTTTGGTCATGTGATCAGAAAACACATCAGGCTTGTTAAAAAAGAGGAAGATCTTCAATGGGAAGGGCTGATGTGAAATCAAACAATGATTGTGAGAATGGTGCAGGAACAGGACACATTTCATACTGTTGTACATAGTATTACGATGAGTGGAAAGTGGTTCAATGGCACTTAACAACAGCAGTGCAAAATCAGAATACCTTTGAAGAGACAAGCCTGCACCTCATAGACTGGTCAAAGTTGTGACTTTTGGGGATCAAATAACAAGACTTACATCCAAGCTATCTATGAGTATGTTTGAACTGCCATCCTTATGATTGATACATGAACATTTAACCACTTCTACCCATTGATTTCTACTCATTTAACCATTTCTACTCATTGATTTATACTCATTTCTACTCATTGATTTCACATGCAAGCAAGATTCTACTGAAGATTATCCAAAAACGATTAGAACAGCACATCAGCAGAGAATTGCCGGAAGTCAGGCTGGGTTTAGAAGGGGTCGTGGTACTAGGGATATTGTTGCTGATGTTAGATGGATCTTGGCTGAAAGTGGAGAATACCAGAAGAATGTCTATCTGTGTTTCATTGATTATGCAAAGGCATTTGACTGTGGCTGACTCTGAGAAGAATGGGAATCCCAGAACATTTAATTGGGCTAATGCGAAACCTATACTTGGACCAAGAGGCAGTAGTCAGAACAGAGCAGGGTAACACTGCATGGTTCAAAATAGGGAAGGGTGCACGCCAGGGATGCATCCTGTCTCCATACCTTTTCAACATGTATGCAGAGCAGATTATCCGAGAGGCTGGGCTCTATGAGGAGAATTTTGGCATCAGGATTGGTGGAAGATCTATTAACAATCTGCGTTATGCAGATGACACAACCCTGCTTGCTGAAACTGAGGAGGACCTCATGAACTTGCTGCGAAGTGTCAAGGACTGCAGCCTTCAGTATGGACTGAGGCTCAATGTCAAGAAGACAAAGATTCTCACCACTGGACCAATTGGCAGCATCAGGATGGACGGCGAAGAGATTGAGATTGTTCACAGCTTCAATTTGCTCGGCTCCACAGTCAACACTCTCTTAGTACCAGCAGTCAGGAAATCAAAAAGTGCATCGCGATGGGAAAGTCTGCTGTTAGGGACCTCTCTAAAGTACTCAAGAGCAATGGTGTCTCTCTGGAGACTAAGATGCACCTGATACAGGCCATGGTCTTTGCAATCACTTGTTATGCATCAGAGAGTTGGACAATGACTAGGGAGGACAGAAGGAGAGTTGATGCCTTTGAGCTGTGGTGCTGGAGAAGAGTACTGAATGTACCGTGGACTGCCAGGAAAACAAACAGATTCATCTTGGAGAGGATTAAACCAAGCTACTCCTTGGAGGCAAGGATTCTGGGGCTTCGTCTGACATACTTTGGACACGTTGCCAGGAGGGACGGGTCCTTGGTGAGGGACATCATGCTTGGGAGGGTGGAGGGACAGCGCAGGAGGGGAAGACCCTCTATGAGATGGATTGATTCGGTGACTGGGGTAATCGGGATGGGTGTGTCAGAGGCAGTGCGGTTGGCGCAGGACAGAGCAGGGTTTAGGGCTGTTGTGCATAGGGTCGCTTTGAGTCGCAAACGACTCGACGGCACATAACAACAACAACAACCCATCTAGAATTTCTCCTCATAATCTACAATTTTTTCTAAATTTGTTTATTAACTCCTGTAATACTATTAGTATGTTTCCATAAAGAACTTACATCCAAGTTATTAAAGACAGTTCTAACTCAATCGTAAGTGGACAAGAATAAGTTACAATAGCCTATACCATTTAACAAAATTTTTTGTCAAATGAGATGTATGAAAGACACCATTTACTCACACTCACTCATTCACTAACTCACTCACTCACTGTCATTGAGTTGGTTCAGATTCATTGCCACTTAACCAGGTGAGTTCCAAAGACTGTGTACATTGTAACAGGAGGAGATGGCTCATCTTTTTCCTGAAGAACCACTGGTTCTTGATTTAAACTTTTGGATATTCAAAGCCTTTGGGTTAACAGCACAACTTAATGTGGACTCCACCATTTCCTTCATTAGTCACTTCTTGTTATTGTTTTTGATGTTGTTTAGTGCCATCAGATCAAGCATGACTCATAACGATTCTATGAATAAAAAATCTGAAACACCATCTCTGACATACTCGGGCCCATTTCTGTTTCCCACTGACCTGCCACCTTTCCAAGCATGATGTCCTGTCAAGGAATATCTTTTCCTAGTAACATTTGTCACTAGGTATAAATTAATAAAATGAATAAAAATTCATTAGAATGATTAATATTAAATGGGTTATCAATAAAAGCCTGGTTAAATGGATATATTTAAAAAGTGTAGTTCATAGGGAATAGGGAGTTGCACTATAAACTCAAAGGCCAAGTCTCTCTGACAGTGTTAATCTACTAGCTGCTTTGTGGGAGAGATATGGGCAATTTACAGCATGAAAATCCAATAGAGGGTCAACTATCAGTCTGTTCCAACCTGATGGCAATAAGGTGAATTTGCCCTGATATATATTTGGTTACATTTAAATGAGCAAATTGAGATCTTTAAAAAGACTAATCAGACCAAGTGTTGACAAGGATTTTCAGGAAACAAAATGCTCAAACATTTCTAAAAGTAACAACAAATGACAGTGTCATTTTAAAAGTCAATTTGGCAATAAGTTTCCTGTTAAGTTTAAACATACATTTGCCATGTAACCTACTAGTTATATCTCTAAATATTTACCTGTGAGAAATGAAAATTGTATCATAGCAATTTTATTCAAAATAGGTAAAAACTGTAAAGAACCTATTTATCCAACAACCAACACAAGAATAAATAAAGCTCTTGCTGGGTGAGGCTATTCCTTGGAGAGAAACCTCATGCCTGGAAAGGTGAAAGGTCAGCAAACACAGGAAGATTCACAAGCTGGTGAATTGACACAGTGACTGCAGCAACGGGCTCAGGTGGTTGATGTTGTTAGATGCCATCAAGTCAGGCATGACTCATAGGAACCCTATGAACAAAAGATCTGAACCCAGTCCTGTCTTGTGCATTCCTCACACATCCTGACACACAGAGTCCATTGCAGCAGTCACTGTGTCAATCCACCAGGTTGAGGGTCTTCATCTCCTTCACAGACCCTCCACCCTTCTCAACATCATGTCCCTCTATAAGGAATAGCACTTCCTAAACATATGTTCAAGGTGAAGCCTCATCATTTTTGCCTCCAAAGAGCACTCCAGCTGCACCATTTTCAAGACATATCTTTTCATTCTCTTGGCCATCCATAGGATGTTCACTGTTCTTCTCCAACACCACGGCTCAAAGGCTTCAATTCTTTTTCTGTCATTCTTATTCATTGTCCAGGTTTCAGATGCATAGCTAGTAATTGGAAAGACTATGGCCTGAATCAGACATGCCTTAGTCCTCAAACTGACATCACTACTCCCCAATAATTTGGAAAGGTCCCTAATGGCAGATTTTTCCAGTGCAATGCATCTCCTCATTTCCTGACTGCTCATACCAAGGAGTTCAGGTATATAAGCTAAAACCACTATAATTTTTTTAGCAGCCCTATCAGGAAATTGTAAAATCTGTATATTTCTAGATGATGAAGATGGCATAGGTTAAGACAGGGTTCAAGTCTGTTGTTTATAGGGTCACTATGAATTGTACTCAAATTGAAAGCACCTAACAACAACAACAATATTCATAACAAAATACTATTCAACAATAAAAAAGAAAAAATTACTTAAATATCAAAGGACATGAGTGAATTTCAAATGTATCATATTAAGGATTAGAAACTACATAAAAAGGAACACGTACTGAAAAATTCCATAAATATGGCATTTCAGAAAAAGACCCCAAAATTATAGTGATAAAAATTAAGTCAGTAGTTTCCAGAGGCTAGGGATTAGATGAAATATTGAGTGCACAAAGGAACAATAGATCTGGAGTGGTTGAAGATTTTCAATATTATGATTCTATTGGTGGAGGGAGTTTCTCAAGGCTTGTCAAATTTTACGTTGAAAGCCAGCAGATTTTACAATTTCCTGATAGGGCTTCTCGAAAAATTATAGTGGTTTTAGCTTACTTAGAATATCGGTCTCTACGACTAACCACTTGGCCAACTGTCTGTGAAAGATCTATATTTGTTCCCATTCCAAAGAAAGGTGACCTAGCAGAGTGTGGAAATTATCAAACAATATTATTAATATCACATGCAAGCAATACTCTGCTAAAAAGAATCCAAAAATGACTGGAGCAGCATGTCAGCAGAGAACTGTCAGATACGCAGGCTGGGTTTAGTAGAGACCGTGTGGTATTAGGGATATTATAGCTAATGTCAGATGGATCTCGGCTGAAAGTAGAGACTACCAGAGGAATGTCTGTGTTCCATTGACTATGCAAAGGTATTTGACTGTGTGGATCACAAGAAACTGTGGCTAACTCTGAGAAGAATGGGAATATCAGAGCATTTGATTGTGCTTATTTGAAACCTAAACTTGAAATACGAGATAGTCATCAGAAAAGAGCAAGGATTCACTTAATGGTTCAAAATCAGGAAGGGTGTATGCCAGGGATCTATTCTGTGTCAATACCTTTTCAATCTATATGCAGAAAAGATCATCCAGCAGGCTGGGCTCTATGAAGAGAAATGTGGCATCAGGATTGGAGGAAAACTCATTAACAACCTGCACTATGCAAATGACACAACCTTGCTTGCTGAAATTGAGAAGGACCTGAAGCACTTGCTGCAGAAGGTTAAGGACTGCAGCCTTCAATATGAATTGAAGCTCAACACCAAGAAAACAAAGGTTCTCACACTGGGCCAATTAGCAGCATCATTATGGATGGTGAAAAGACTGAGATTGTTAACAGCTTTAGTTTGTTTGGCTCTCTTGGTACCAGCAGGCAAAAAATTAAAAAACAAATTACACTGGAAAAGTCTACTGAAAAGCAATGATGCTAGTCTGGAGACTCAGGTGCACATGATCCAGGCTAAAGTCTTTGCAATTACTTGTTATGTATCAGAAAGCTGGACAATGATAGGAGAATTGAGGCCTTTGAGTTGTGGTGCTGGAGAAGAGTATTAAACATACAATGGACTGCTAGGAGAACAAACAAGTTCATCCTGGAGAGGGTGAGACCAGGTTGCTCCTTGGAGGCAAGGATTCTAAAGCCTTGTCTGACATACTTTGGACATGTTGCAAGGCAGGATCAGTCCTTGGAGAGGGACGTCATGCTTGGGAGGGTAGAGAGGAACAGCTTAAGAGAGTAAAGACCCTCAATGAGGTGGATTGATTCAGTGACTAGGGTTTAGGTGTGTCAGAGACAGTGAGATTGGCACAGGATAGAGTAGGGTTTAACAGTTTTTCTGAGGGTTTAAATGATGTTCTCCTTTCTCTGTGAAGTAGCTGGTGGATCTGAACCATCTGCCTTTAGATTGACTATGCAACTTCTTGCCAGCTAGGTTACCAGAGCTCCCTCATTTCTGTTTTAGGAATCACAATTTCTGGTAGAAACAACACAAAAAAACACAACTGGGTAAAGAACCAAGGGACAAAGACTGAAGAAGAGGAAAAATAAAAGCAGATAGAGTGGAAGAAGCCACAATGGCTAACATCTATTGTTCTACATATGCATGAAATATCTTGAAGGCCTTTGTGGTGCAGTGGGTGATTGTTTCAAATGACTTTGTAGCCTATTAGCATTGACTTCTACTACATGGCTGGGTGGGACTTTCCAAATGACATGAATAAGGCAGATAGCACTTTTTGCATTGTTGTTGTTGTTGTTGAGTGCCTTTGAGTCAAGCATGACTCATAGAGACCCTATGAACAAAAGGCCTGAAGGCCTTCTACAACTATCGGCATTTATCAAACTCATAGTGTTTCCAGAGGCATATTATTTAGGAAGCGGATGCCATTCCTGCTAGGAACTGGCAAGAAAGTGTGCAGACTACTAATGGGTGAACAGGTCAGTCTGGCCATCCTGCCAGACTTAAACAGAATAATGACATAGGTGGAATCTCACTATTTGTAAGAGTGAAGAACTGTAAAATCTTGTGAGTATCCAATTGGACCAGATAATTCCTTCTTGACTCAGATTAGGAGCTAGGAGATAGCAGCAGCAGAGAACCAGAGACTTCCTATTGAGAGTTGACCTGGGACTGCTGCCCATGGAGCCAGAGCCAGTGGCCTTCATCATACTTGCCTGAGAACTGGGATGAGAGAGAGTTAATCATGATTGGTAAGACTAGGAAAGCTTTGTAACTCATCCATAGAGCTGCAAAGCTGAAAGTCAAAGGGCCTGTAAGCAAGAAGCACCCTTGTGGGTTTTCTATGTGGCCCTTCTGTGTGACTAAAGAATTATGTCCTGTTTCCAACCTCTTAATAAATCCTTACTCTTGAGTAAGGCCTGTAAGTTCTGTGTGACCATTGCAAAGGATTCATAGACCCAGTAGTAGAGAAACAAGAGGGCTAGGAGGGAAGTAAGTCTTGTGTTGGAATTGGTAGAAATAGGTAGTGAGTTTGAACTACCAGAGAGGCATGGCCTTTGGGGTTGCAGTGCAATTCCCTATAAGCTAGACCACGAGAACCCTCTGGGTAGACAAGTAATTTCATTTTGTAAAGCTCAAGGATAAGTGGACTTAGAATGGACAGAGATACCAAATACCTCTCTGTGGTAGCAATCAAGGAGCTGTGAATTTAAACTGAGCAGGGAAGAGTGTGTGAGGGAAAATTTACCTCATCAAACCTGGGAGATCAACAATCATGGAAGGAGTGAGAGTTCTGCAAGCAATTATCAACCAACACAGGAAACTAGGGAAACCCTTGCTGATTTAAAAAGATGTAGTACTTGAATTAGTGAATTGAAAGCTAAGCATTAAAAGAGATTGCAGCAAGTCTAGGTGATTTCTTTCCCTTCATCCTTGGCTGTGAGGTTTTTCTATCATGTGAGAAGGAGCCATGGTGTTGCAGTGATTCAATCACTAGCCTGCTAACCAAAAGATCAACTGTTCAAACCCTCCATCCTCCATAGGAGAGAAATGTGGCATCTGATTCCATAAAGATCACAGACAATGAAGCCTGGAGGAGCAGCTCCGCACTGTCCTAGAGTTGCTGTGAGTCACAATCACCTCAGCAGACACAGATTTGGATCATGTGAGGTTATCCTTTTACAAAAAGTAACAAACTCTAGAAATGTATTTATTCTTTTAATTCATAGTTTTGCATCATAACTTAAAGTTTATCGTTAAAAGTCAAATGATTACTATTTTTTCCCCTGCCTCCTATATCCTTGAAAATTTTCTGAAATATGGCCAAATGTAAAAGACAGCATTTTCAGCTTTAGAGGATTCCAAGAGGTTCCTTGGTGTGTTGTCTAGATGAGGTTCACTTTGTTGTTGTTGTTATGTGCTCTTGAGTTGCCTGCAACTCAACCCTGCCCTGTCCTGAGCCAGTCTCATTGACTCCCACACACCTACTCCCAATGGCCCATATCAATCCATGTACTCCCAATGCCCCATATCAATCCATATCATCTGGGGTCTTCCTCTCCTGTGCTGTCACTCCACCATTCTGAGCATGATGATGTCTTCTTCACAGATCAGTCCCTCCTCCTGGCCATGTGGCTAAGGTATGTGAGACTGAGCTTTAAAATCCTTGCCTCCAAAGTGAAACTTGTTTTCACCCTCTCCAAGACAGACCTGTTTGTTCTCTTGGCGGCCCATGGTATGTTCAAGACTCTTCTCCAGCACCACAACTCAAAGGCATCTATTCTTCTGTCGTCTTCAGTCATTGTCCAGCTTTCTGAGGCATGGCAAGTAATTACGAAGACCATGGTCTGAATCAGACCCATCTTAGTCTCTAGAGTGACATATTTGCTTCTCAGTACTCTGGAAATGTCCCTGACTGCAGATTTATACTACCTAAAATGGATGACCATAGGGATCTTTTAGATACTTAATAGTTAGTTGAAGCGTTTTTGTAGAAGAAATCAAACACAAAACCAAAAGTCGCTTCTGTTAATTCTGACCCATACTGATCCCATGTGAGCCAAAATAAAGTTTCTAATAGTTGATTTTTTAAAAGTCAGTCATCATATTCTTCTTCCATAGTGTCTCTAGGTGGACTTGAACCTCTAATCTCTCAGTTAAAGCAGAGCATGCCAACCATTAGCAACCTCAGGTTTCTCTAATCTTCTGTGAAGAAGGCATATTTCAAACAGGAAACTGTTGTCCATGCATTCGAGTGACTTAACAAACTCTGAGTTCAGACATTTTAAAATTGGTCCTATGGAGAACCAACAACTCGACTCTGGCAATACATCCCAGACTACAATGAGCAAAGCACTTTCTATGTCTGCTGAAATCCTATGAGTTTTAGTAGCACCATTTTTTCTCATACCGTATCTTCAGTGGAGGTGTTCTTTCTTTACATTTGTGAAAAAGCCCTTGAAAAATACTATTTGAAGATGAATTTGTCTCTCAGTATTACCCTTTCTAGACAGGTCCTTTAATCTTTCACAAAGGCCTTATTTTCTAATCTTTAATCATGTTGATGGCACAAACTAAGTTCACATCCCTTTTTGTCTACCATGCACATAAGCCCTGCCTAGTGTAAGCCCTGAACGTTGTATTTATATTCTTATGCCCAGGTATTACCTCTTCAATTTAAACTGAAGTGTTGCCATTGACTCATTCTACCTTTTTGAACAGCAAGAGTAATGACACATAGTTATAAATGCATGTCAAAATAAGACATGTTGTATATAAACAAACCAGAATTACCTTTCCTTTATACTACTGTCTTTACCTTTTGGGTCCCCACTTCACACGAAAATATGAGCACTTCACACAAAAATATGAGCCTTGACTATCCATTTTCACCAAAATAGCATTTGCTAAGGCAGGAATATTATCTCAGGTAAGCAAAATGATTATGCTTTTCATCTCAACCATTTCATGACTACTCACCTTCCAATTGATTTTTTATAGAATATTAGTTTGCATTAAAAAAATCCATTTAATTGCATTGGAAAAACAATTCACTGCCACACTCCAAGCCGATACCATGTTGCAGCTGCTCCTATTTAAGGGATAATTGTAGCCTCACTCTTCTACAAGGAACTAATTTTGATTTTGAAAGGATTTGTTCTCACAGTTTATCCTGATGAGAGAGGACTGGATTATTGCCTTGTAAAATAGTTGAATAGTCCTATTATAGCTATTATGCTACAAATGTTGTATATTGTTGAAGATCAAAGTACTGTACCACACTCAATGGTAAGATGTACAAGCATGGCACACTTTCCATATTATGTAAAAAATACTGCATTTTCTGAGTCATTTAGTACCATGTGAGGTATCTGTGGACCCTGTATCATTTCCTTCAAACTTTCCTCATCATTGTGAAATCCTTTATTTTCTGGCTGAAAGGCTTACAATCTAGTCATTACTCACTGGTCTCCCCAGGAAATAAACCTCAGTACTCTGTGTTCTTCCATTGAATTCTATTACTCATTGCCTATCCTGCTATTTTACATTTAAATTACTTTAGGAAAATTTTAAATAGCTCTGGACAATGGAAATTCTAACTGGCAAACTAAGGAAAATGTAAACATTCCCCATAAGGATCATTAACACTTTTGTTTTGGACATTTACAAGATCAAGGACGCATGGCTGTTTAAATGAAAATAAAATCTGTTGCCTTCAAGTGATTGTGACTCACAGTGACCCTAAAGGACAGGGCACTGTTCCCTTAATCTTCAAGGAAGTCGAGTGCCATACCTATCAGCCATGGAGCAGAGAGGCACAACTTTTCTGTTAAGCTCTTCATCACTGCACTGTCAGGGTTCTGTTGGTGTTGGTTGTTGTTAGGTGTATAGAATTGTTCACTGACACTAGCTTCCTGATATTAAAGTTGCAAAGTCAGTGGCATAGTAGTTAGTAATCAATACTTATGCATCAATCCAAGCATGTTTGATTACTGAAATTGTACAAAACATATTGTATACAGTAAATGACTCAAGTCAGTCTTTCAAAAGGCAGTCCAGAAGATGGGGTACAGGGATGGTGTTCGTCAAAGTACATTTAAGAGAACTGAGGGGGAAAAAAAACCTCTCAACAGTTCTGCTTGTTACAGGTTACAGTTTTAATATCACTTGTAGCAAATATAAAAGACTGCAGCATTCAATATGGATTATATCTCAACATCAAGATGACAAAAGTCTTCACCATTGTGCCTACAGGCAACATCATGTCAGATAGAGAAAAAATTGAAATTGTCAATTATTTCATTTCACTTTGTTAAAAAATCAACAACTTTAGTACCAGCAGTCAAGAAATCAAAAGCCATATTGCATTGGAAGGGTCTTCTGACAAGGACCTCTCCAAAGTACTGAGGAACAATAATGCCAGTGTAAAGACTAAGTTGTGCCTGAATCAAGCCATGATCTTGAACAGTTGCCAGGTATCTGAGAGCTGGGCAATGAATAAAGATAATAGATGAGGAGGAGTCAATACCTTAGAGCTGTGGTTTTGGAGAGAGTACTGAATATCCCACGGAATGCCAAAAGAACAGATATGTCTTGCAGAAAGTGCAAAAAGGGTACCTCTTAGAGGCAAGGATGGCGAAGCTGCATTATCAGCCCAAAGGCACATGGTTTGAATCCACCAGCTGCTCTGCATGAGGAAGACAGGTAATCCCCTCATGTGCAACTTACCGCCCTTGAACCTCACTGGAGGGTCAGCTATAGATTTCTTCTGACTCAGTAGTATATAAAACCACAACAACGGTTTTTGGGAAGGTACATCATGCTTGGAAAGGTGGAGGGAGAGTCAGAGAAGACCCTCAACAAGATGGACTGACACAGTGACTGCAGCAATAGGCTCTAGTATGTCAGAGATTATGAGAATGGCACAGGATAGGATTGAGTTCAGATCTGTTGTTCAGAGGGCCTCTATGAATCATACCTGACTCTATGATACCTGGCAACAACAACATATACACTTTATCTTTCCTTGTATACCAAAAGTTCTCAAACTAAAACCACTAGGAACATTTAAAATTCTCAGCATGCAAGATTCCACCCTAAACCCAACCCACTCCAACCCACCCAACCCAACCCACCCAACCCAACCCACCCTACCCCACCCCACTGTGTGGCCTAGTGGAGAGAAGCTGCACTGCAATTTCAAAGGCAAGTGGTACAAACTCACCAGCAGTTCCACGAGAAAAAGATGGGCAATCTCCTCCTCTGCAATCTAGTGCTTCTGAAAATCTACTGGAGGGTCCAGCTCTGAGTTGGTTCTGACTTGATGGCACATAATAACAATATGGTGATCTTTTACTGGGTTTATGAACTTGTACATTTTTGTGGGAAGAGATTGCCCATCTTTCTCCTGAAGAGGTAATAAGTAACTTACTATGCCATTGGGGCTCCTTATGTTCCATGTAAGCTGAATGAAATCAGCATATTTGGTGCAGAATCGCCCTTGGAGGAAGGACAGCCAAATGTGCATTGGGAATGAAGATGACAAGACAACATCTTGATAACATGGGACATGTCCTCAGGAAAAAGAAATGTATAGAAAAGGATCTTGGGTTTTTCAACAAATATGTTGTTGGTGGTGGTGTGTGCCACTGAGTCATAACCAACCTATATGTGACCCTCCAGCACGTTTTTAGGGGCAGTAAATTGCATGGGAAGAGATTACCCATTCTTAACCTATGGAGTACTGATGGATTAAAATTGTGTACATTTGGGATGAGGTGACTGACACAAACAGCTGTGAGGATGGGCTGATATATGCTGGTGCTGTGAGTAACACTACATTTTGTTATACTTAAGGTAACTCTATGAGGAGAAGTGTGGCGTTAGGATTGGTGGAAGATTTATCAACAGTCTGCGTTAGGCAGATGACACAACCCTGCTCGCTGAAACTGAGGAGAACCTCATGCACTTACTGCAGAGGGTAAAGGACTGCAGCCTTCAGTATGGACTGAGGCTCAATATCAAGAAGACAAAAATTCTCACCACTGGACCAATCGGTAGCATCAGGATGGATGGCGAAGAGATTGAGATTGTTCACAGCTTCAGTTTGCTCGGCTCCACGGTCAACACTCTTGGCACCAGTAGCCAGGAAATAAAAAAACGTATTGCGATGGGAAAGTCTGTGGTTAGGGACCTCTCTAAAGTACTCAAGAGCAACGGTGTCTCTCTGGAAACTAAGGTGCGCCTGATACAGGCCATGGTTTTTGCAATCACTTGTTATGCATCAGAGAGTTGGACAATGACTAGGGAGGATAGGAGAATTGACGCCTTTGAGCTGTGGTGCTGCAGAAGAGTATTGAATGTTCCATGGACTGCCAAGAAAACAAACAGATTCATCCTAGAGAGGGTTAAACCAGGCTACTCCTTGGAGGCAAGGATTCTGGGGCTTCGTCTGACATACTTTGGACATGTTGTAAGGAGAGACAGGTCCTTGGAGCGGGACATCATGCTTGGGAGGATGGAGGGACAGCGCAGGAGGGGAAGACCCTCTATGAGGTGGATTGATTCAGTGACTGGGGTAATCGGGATGGGTGTGTCAGAGGCAATGCGTTTGGCACAGGATAGAGCAGGGTTTAGGGCTCTGGTACATAGGGTCGCTATGAGTTGCAAATGACTCGACGGCACACAACAACAACAACAACAACAACAACAACAACAACAACGTAACTCTATGTTGGAATCCACAAGGAGGTACCTATAACAATTGAGTGTAGGATTTGGAGCCCTGGTGCCCTTGTGGTACAGGAGATAAATACACGCCTTGTTACTAACCAAAAGGTTGGTGGTTTAAACCCACCAGCTTCTCCTCAAGAGAACAATGAGGGAGTCTGCTTCTGTAAAGATTTAGGGAAGCTTGAAAATTCAATGGGGCAGTTCTACCCAGTCTTACAAAGTTGTTATGAGGCAGAATTGTCTTAACACTAGTGTAGTTGCTCTGCTTTGGGGGAGAAAGGCCAGGCATGAATAATTTCTTAGCAGAGACTAGTCTTTGGTGGACATCATGTTGGAAAAGGTTGAGACTCACAGAAAGAAAGGAAGCTCCTCAACAAGATGGATTTGTACAGTAACTGTTAACAATGGCTTACATTTTGGAGGATGGGACAGGATAGGATAAATTTCAGTTCTGTTGTTCACAGGACTATTATGAACAGCAGTCAACTCAATGACAAAAACAAGAAAGTTCAATTTGTTTCCATTTATCACTAAAAAGATGTTAAATTTATCTAAAGCAGGGATAGTTTATGAAAACAAACCAAACAACAACTTTTGTTTTTATATTATAAACTTAGACACAGTATATAAATGTTTTACATTGCTCAATATGTTTTTGTTGTATAATGTACAGTCAATGAGTGAAATAATAAATAGAGGATTAAATGCAGCTAAGATATGGAGTTGTACATCCTGGAAAATGATAGTAATGCAAAGATTTTCCAGAATTAATTTTTCAAAATTAGTAAGAGCCACCTGGAGGTTTTCCCCAGCTACGAATTGTTACTACTAGAAATATGTATACCAATTCAATATATGTTGGACTTAGAGTAGCACATTACATAGAAGGAGAAAGTGCTAGGGAGGTGGAGCAAAAAACAAACATCATACCTTCTCCCAAATTTTAAGATGTTGCTAATGACATATTTTACTCCTGAACCATTTCCTATCACATTTTTGCGGGGTATCCACTTATTTTATTCTAACCACAATGAAAGGCAGTTTAGTTTTACAGAAGAAGCTGCACATATAGAACATATTGGACTTGAAGGTCACTGGGTTGGTATTTCTTGATTTGTACATTACATAGATAATAAATGTTGGAAATAAGGCTGCAAGGGCTTTAAGGATTATGTCAGGAGTTGACTAGGTAAATAACTTAATCTGTCCAGGTGTGTTAATCAAGACATATTTAGACTTGTTCTGGACTTTCTCAATAAATATCAATACCTGGTCAAATCTAGTAGTGAAAAGATTGAATGAGGTCACAATACTACCATTAGGCCAAAGTCCATATTGTGTAATGGCTTCTTTATACTTCACAGTCTCACTAATATCAATATGGGCAGGAAAAGGAACTTTGTGCACATCTGGGTCCAAGTTTATTCTGTAAGGTGGAGAGACCTGGCTATGCAGGTAACCTGTAAGACTCTGTACAAAAGTTATTTTTCCAGACCCTGCCATTCCCAACGCAAACAAATTCCTGGGAGTTGAAGAGCCCTTGCAGTATGTGGCTTAGACAAGGTCTGCCATCTTTCTTCTTCTCCTATCCCGTTCCAGATGTAATCTGTTATGAATTCTAAGGGAATTTTAAAAAAATCAATTTGTGAAATAATATTTTAGCAATAAATGTTGAATTAAAAGAGAAATTTAAGCTGCTAACCATTTGATGTAATCCTAGGTTTTGTTTCTTTCATTTTATTATGCAAAGAAATACACATGGGCACATTTAAATATGCACTACTGAATTTTGAAAGCTGAGGTTACAAACCACAGAACTTCATTTGTCTTTTATGATAATGGCCTTTATTCAGAGAGACAGCAAATTTTGATTTCTTATTTTTGTGCCTTGAAGAACTTTTGAGAATAGAGACTACTCTGAATCCAGTTAAAAGTAAATCCCTCCATCTCTCGCTTCCTTCACCATCCTCCTACCATTATAATCATGAATGTAAAGAGAAAGCTACACCTTTGCTACTTAAGTTGAAGGGAAGCAAACAATGTCTTAAGAGGAAGATGACATATGGGAGTGTACTGCAAACCAATGGTTCCTAAAGAAAGGGCATACACTACCAACGTTACTTTATAATTTCATATGCTGCCTCCAAATCCCTCTACTTGTGTGTGTGGTTTGTACACTCAATTTCAGGGGACACAATCCACCTATGGGAAAGTTTTTGCAGAGCAGTTGGCAATCAACTAGGATGGTGCGTGAGTGGTCAAATGTTATTAGTACCAGAGGAAAGTGATATAGATGAAGTTCTTCTGGCTCTCTAAGTGGATCTTGGTTCATTATTCAAAAGGTTGTCACTATGTAAGTTAAAATCAAACATAAAAATGAAACTCACCATCTTCTAGTCAATCCCTACTCATAGTGAGCCCATATGTTAAAAGAGTAGAACTGTTCCACAGTGTTTTCTTAGCTGTGGTCTTCACAGGAGATCTTCAAGCCTTTTCTTTCAGTGACCATTTAGGGGAATCAAGCCTTGGGTTAATGGGTAATTGAAAAGTGTGTCACTCAGAGATACTCCTGGGGAGGTAAAGAATTAATACCCACTTCTTGTGCTTCAGACCAAGGATAGAGGACTGGGAATAAATATGCTGGCAGCATCCAAGAAACCCCCAAACTGTCTCAATCAGCAGGAGACACAAAGTCACAAGTTTCCAGTCTTGCGGACAGGAACAGGAAGGCAGAATTGGAGATTTTCCCATTCCACTTACCAACAGGTGAAAAGAGGTCAAGTCTAGGGCCTCTAGGCCCACCATGAGCAGCAGTGCTAAGGTCCAATTCTAAAAAGACATGAGCTCCATGAGGGGCAACCATCAAACTCCCTGCTTCCCCACCTTCTTGTACATATGCTTTGGGGTCACCTGTCTGGTATTGAAAGAAAGCTATGGCCTCTGCAAGCCCCCAGTAGTGCACAGACCACCAGAGGTGATCCGCTGAAAGCTAGAGAGAAACTCCAGGGGCCAACTGTCCCAGCCCAGCCCCTTCTAGATCTGGTCCTGAGGGCTCCTGACCACTTAGCGCAACGTGGGGGTTAGGGATACAAGGCCTCCAGACTGCGGTGGCCAAACCCCGGTGCTCTGCAGCAGCGGGCTAGGGGAAAGTCAGCGCAGCCTGGGCCGGGCGCGGGGACGAAGGGGGCGCAGCTGGAGGGTGGCCACGCTGCGGAGGGGCGCAGGAGCGGGAAGCAGCCTGGGCGGGCCGGGGGCGGGGCGCGCCACAGCGCCCCCTCGCTGCGCGTTCCCGGCCGGGCCCCCAGGCCGCTCTGGCCCCGGGCTCGCCGGCCCCTTTGTGTGCAGCACGTTGACCCCGCGGAGCGCGGCTCGGCCAGCCGAGCTCCCGGCCCCAGCACCCCGTCCACCCTGGCCGCGCGGCTCGCCCGCTCCTCTTCCGCTCCTCCCTCCAGCGGCCCCGGCCCCGAGCCGCCATTGGGCCGCCAGCCGGCCGCGTCCCGCCGAGCCCGCCACTCCGCCCGGCCGCGGCTGCTCGCCCCCTCCCTGCCGCCGTCCTCCTCCTCCCGCGCACCCCCTCCTCCCAGCCTCCAAGGTGGAGAAAATAAACTCCAGGCAGAGCAACTCGGAGAGAGACTCCAATAAAGCGCCCGACACCTAGCGCTGCGCGGCAGGAGCGGGCGGGGACAATGCGCGCGTGAAGTTACCTGGCCGCGGGGCCGGGGCCGGGGCCGGAGCGGGGCGGGCTGCGCGCTCGGCGCCGGCGGGGGCGCGCCGCGCTCGGGCCAGTGGAGCGCTTTCCCCCCGCGCTGTTTTTTTTTCTCTCTCTTCTTCTTAAACAAACCACAAACGGATGTGAGGGAAGGAAGGTGTTTCTTTTACTCATGAGCCCAGACACCTCTCTCCGGTCCATCTAAGCTTGTTTTGCAGAACACTTAAAAAAAAAAAAAAAAAAAGGAAAAGCAAGAAAGAAAAGGAGTTGCTGGATGTGAGAGTGAAATGGACGTGAGGTTTTACCCGCCTCCAGCCCAGCCCGCCGCTGCGCCCGACGCACCCTGTCTGGGACCCTCTCCCTGCCTGGACCCCTACTATTGCAACAAGGTGAACGCTCTGCTTTTGTTTGCGCCGGGGGCGGCCGCTGAGCCGGGCGGGAGGCGCGGGGCGCAGCGGCCGCTAGAGCTTCGGGCGCCCGGGGAGCCCCGCTCGGGTGCGGAAAGTGACACGATTTGTTCGGATCCTTTCCTTCCTGCTGTTGGCGCCTCAGGACCCCTGCCTAGGCTTGTCTGGGGGTGGTGGGGGGCTTTTAAGAGCCCAAGATGACTTTGGGGGTGTGTCTGGGGTCCCGGAATGGAAGCAGAGAGTAAGACCATCCATCCCTGTTTCTTTGCCAGGGTTCCCCTCTCCGTCTCTTGGGTTCCCGGGCAGCGTGGCCTCGTGGCCCTGTTTCTCCGCTTGGGATTCATTGCCAGGGGAGTTGCTAGGAGTTGAGGTGCAGGGACTCGGGCACACTCCTGCACTCTTGGGGAAAATTGCTTACAAACTCTTTTGTTTCCCCCAATGGGGCCGAGAGCCGAGCCGGGTGTTTTCACGCCAGGGCGCCGTGGTGGGGCTGTGGGTTTAGAGTTTGGGGAACCGCCCTCCTTTCCCTGGGGCGCGCAGGAAGAGCAAGTTTGTTGAGAGCCTCAGGGAAGAGCGAAGTGTTCACGTGCATGGCTCTCACACTTGACCCAGGACCTGAGCTGGCCTGGACTGTCCGCTCCCCGGAGGTGCTCGGGTGCTGGTGCCGCGGGGACCCAGGGTCAGGCTGGCAACGCCAACAATGGCCCGAATGGGGGCACCGGCCATGGCTGCTGCTAGAGGGCCTTTGGGAAGGAGCTTATAAATGGAGTTACTCCAGGGAAGTCTCGAACTCTCAACCTCGAGAAGGAGGGCGCGCAGGGTCTACCTTAGACAGCAACCCCGGGCATCGGTGGGTCTTTCCTCAGCCTTGTTGGACAAGTCTAAACAGCACCGCTGGCTGGATGCAGCGGAGCACCATTGAATTCTCTGATCCTCTGCTTTGGCTCCGGGTAAACCTGCCTGTCAAGCCCCTAAGGGCGCTGCCATCCCAGCCCCACCGAGAGTTCCGCAGGAGGAATCACTGGTGCTCTGAGCATTTGCCTTGTGGCCAGTCATCATCAACAGCATTTTTTTCCCCCAACAAAAACGTGACACAGAGGTATTTAGTGCACGAGGTCCCCAGGCTTTCGGGCTTTCTACCATGGGACCGAGGTACTAGCCACCCCAGTCTTGGTCAGTCAGAACACACACACACACACACACACACACACACACACACGTCAGTCAGAACACACACACACACACACACACACACACACACACACACACACACACACACCTCTGAACCACATACACCACCCCTTAGAGAAGCTATGTAGGACTGCGTGCAGTGCCAAACCCAGGATCTGGGAAGCGCTGCGTGCCGCTAGTAGATGTCTACAAGTTTGCAAAGAGGGGTACCTTTTAGTTAGTGCAGAAGGGCTTTTTCTCGGGCAGGCATCCTTTAGCTCTGGGTGTGTGGAAAGGTACATGGGAAGTCTGGAAAGAACAGAGAGGAGTTGATGATGAAGTTTCATTATTTGTGAGCGACATAGTTCTTTTGGACTACAACCTCTTTTTCCTTTGTAAACAAGCATTATGTATTTGTCAACATTTCCTTTTGCTTCTAACACAAACATTGTATTATTAATACAGACTGGCAAAGACGTGTATATTTCCCAGCCTGAAGGGGAGAAAAGGGTCAGAACCATTTTGGCGCTCAAACTAGACAAATCTTATTAAATTTATCAGTGATTTTAGGCTCCAGAAAGAAGTTAATGGCTTGGATACACATTTCACTTGTCATTCTTGTGATACTAGGGTCAGATTTAATTTAAAAGTTAAATGCTTTGGAAAATCAGGAATTACTTAACTATATTAAATCATTTCCAATTAAGTACTTTAAATAATTTTGCTGGGTTGTGCTGTGAATGGAATAAATTAATTTAGAAAGTCTTCAGAATTTTTTTCCTAGTTCGTTGAAGTTCCTTTTAAGTCACACCATGTATGAAGGAGCAAACTGTTCTTTTTAGATGCAAATTAACTACCCTTTCTATAGGCTGGTTGCAAGTCTTCTATTTAACTTACCCAGGGAATAATGGATTTTTAAAAATGCAAAGTCATAAGACATGCTTCTAGTGGAAGGAAAAGACTTGATGTAAATGTTTCTCCCAGAACGCCTTCTCCTGTTCATCTGGATATATTTGTCATGATTCCTGATTATGTTAAGGGATCGGGGAGCTGTGCTAGGCCTTCAAAGCCTCCTCTCTGGTGGTTTGAGTCCTTACAGGATTTCTGTCCAGATCTACACTTTCCATTGCTTCCAAAACTGTCAACTAAAATGTGTGTGTGTGTGTGACGACTCAAGTGTATTTTCAGGAATATGGAAGGATGGGAGAAGTTTGGAGGCACTAAGAAATCTGCCTCAACATTTGGTTAAAAACAAGTTGGATGAGACTTTACAAAGAGGCAAGGTTGCAACTAAACCTTGTCTCTCCTTCAGCTATGTGATGATCGCATTGTTTATTAGAAGAAACACTTGGTCCATTTATTAGAAGAAATGTTTTGTTTAGAATAGAGTAATAAGATCATAAATTATTAATTTGTTTTAAACCTATCAACAGTTTCCTGGTTAAAGTTGATATGCTAGACCCCAGTGGAACCTTCTTTCTGTGCTTGTCAGTTTCATGCAATTTTACTTACAGTTCTTGAAGTACTTTCAACATCAGAAAAGACTATTGGAAAGTGAGTACCCTCTCCCCAAAGCTCTTCTAGTCTCACATCTGATTGTTTTACTATGCTGACTTTTCCCAGCACCACCTTGTGTTAGAGACTACCAAAACACTACTTACATTTTTCCATTTCAGTAAACTCTGTAGCAGGAATTTAGGGACAACATTTTGAACTCAAATTGCTCTGTTAGTTGTAGCAGCCTGATATATTCTGAACAGATCACTGTGCAGACTGGCCTCCATTCCCACATAGCCTATTTCAAGAGAAGAATGAGAACAATGCTGAAGATGTTGGTGATGGCAACTAAGTGAGGGATCTCTTATACAAACAACCAGGATGGCTGGCATATTGCTGTATATAGGTCAGCCTTTGAAATAGCAGTGCAGCACCCAGCCTGAGTAGACTCATGTAGGAGAGAGGGGACCATGCTCACATCTTGCAGCTTAGAGATCTTGAGAAATGGGTACCATAGCTGAACTTCATCTACTTAAGAAATGTTGTAAGTGCATCCATGTAATTGAACAGAATGTAACCAAAAGAAATTGGATTGACTGAACTCATTTGTTACATACAGCCCTAATTTCTGTTCTAGTTGAGGATGGCAGATCAGTTTAAATATATACTTATAGAGTAATAACAACACTGTTCTGTTTTCTGAGTGCATTGTCATTTCAAAAGATTATTTTCACTGATGTTATGCTAAATTGGGACAAAAAAGTGGCGTTTTTCATTTTCACAATGATGTGGAGTGTTCAGTTATTGCTCAGTTCTGCCCACATATGGAGTAGTAATACAGTTCTTTTATGATATAGCTAATGATAGGGAGCTGACCCCTGCCAGCAGTGGGAGAAGAAATCATAATCTTAAGTGTCCTCAGTGGTGGTCTTGTGGAATCATGGCCTGAAGCAGAGAGGTCTAAAACACAAACCCATGTTTCTGTGAGTCTAGTTATATACAGAGTAGAGAAGAGTGAGTCTTTAGAATATTGGGCTTTTGTCATAAAGATGAGGAAAGGCACAGGTGTAATCTTTCTCCATAAACACAAGAGGCAGGGCCTGTTCAGATGTTCTCAGTTTTAATTGATAGGAGCAAGCATTGAACATTTGATAACTTTTGAGAAAAAAAAAACAGGACTCATTATCCTCTCTGAAAAATCTCCTTCGCACTTATCTTTCTATTTAAAGTGTATTATGAATTTCAACATGGTTAAACTTGTCACTTCTAAAATAGAGGCTGTGCAAGCACATTAAGATGGAATCATTATCTCTATTTTAATTAATAAATATAAAAAAATAGGCAGAGTATGGGAGGGGGAGGAGGTAGGGGCGGGCCATAAGCCATTTAGAGCATCGTGCCCCCACCCCATAACTTCTAAGACTTTGGAAAATTCATAGATGATGCTTGGTACATTGTTAGTGAAATGAAGGCTGTTCCCTTGGGAATTTTTTTGCTTGGCATCTTTCATAAGTTTTGAGGTCTTCAAGATATCTTTTTAATACATTCACAGATAAGGGAAAGAATAAACTTCACAATCATGCAAAAATCTCACATGTAGTTGTCTTAACTCTGGGATATTTCAGTGCCACAAACTCCAATTTTAAATCTTTTTACCCAAGTTATAGCTAAGGGTTTCAGAGAAATTAGATATTTATAGTTTATCATATATTTTAAAAGTACAGAAGGATATATTCAAAGGCATTTTGAAATTTTGTATCTAATAAATAATAAACTTACATATAAATATTATATAATGGACTTACAGGGTTTTGTTTTTCTTTTTATGAGTGGATTTTTTTAAAAAATTTATGTTGTGATTACAAGGAGATGAAGAACAGTGGATTAAAACATTTGGCATTTCAACCTGGAAGATGTAGGGAAATCACCAAGTTTAACAGTGGATTTAACCCGATTTCATGTGTTGATTTTGCTGTGTGAGGCTATTTCTTGTGGTCATACTTTTATGATGCTCCTCTGATGAGAAGGCATGCTTAGAAAATGGAAAAAGTAAAAATGAAGTTTGTTAACTGTTGATGATTTATCTATTCTCGTATCTTCTAACCTTTCACTACGGCACTTAAAAGTTGAAGAGACCCTGGGATATTTCCCAACTCGTGATAATCCTTCCTTTCCTGATTGGGACCTGCTTCAGCTTCAGTTGTGTCTGTGCACTAGGGCTTCCTAACCCCTCACCCCCTCTCCACGTGCTTAGCACTCTCAACTCCGGGACAACCGAGATTTTGTTTTCTGTTCCCAGATCTTCACCTGAACCTGGGATTTCTCTAGCTTTTGCCTTTTGATTTACTCTCTGTACCACCATGTACCCTTTCTGACTTGACTTTATCGTTGTTATGCTCATGCTAACACAAAACATTCATCCTCCAATAACTTGACCTTGTTTCAGTTGGAATCTACTAGTTTTCAGGTCCATATCTACTTTTGAGGGAGCACTGGTGGCAAACTTTATAAGAAGTTGTACTGCTAACCTAAAGGTCAAACCCCTTTGGCAGTTTGAATCCGCCATTGGCTCTGTGACAGAAGGATGGACATTCTCCTTCAGTGCAGTTTACAGCCTCAGAAACCCAGTGGAGGATGGGTTATCAGTCAGTTCCGACTTGACAGCAATGAGAAAGAGATTCACTTTTAAGAACTCAAAATTATTGTCTTCTCCTCCCCCCATTCCAAATGAATGACATAGAGACATGTAGTAATTGCTTCAGAAAACATATAGACTGTTATTTACAGTAACAAAGAGTTGGAAACAACTCAGTGTCCATCAGCAGATGAATGGTTGAAGAAACTGGTACATTTGCAATTGGAGTATTATGTATCATTTAAAAAAAGATTCAAATTTATGAAATGGATGCACAACATAGATGAATCTAGAACCAGTTATGCTGAGTGACATAAGTCAGTCATGAAAGGATGGTTGTGATATAAGACTAATAGGTATTTGGAATAAAAACTAAGGGAAGGTTTACACATAGAATGCATCTGTGAAGGTAACAGGAATTGGAAGGGAGGTAGGAGGGGAGCAAAACTGAATAAATAAAATACTACAAATGTAGATGGCAACTACACCTTGAGATAAAACAAGAAGAAAAAACACGTAGAAGGAAAATATTTAAGGCTAATAGCATTTGAAGCTATCATAGAGGTAATGTGTGTTTTACGTTCTATATATAGTTTGTTTAGAGCTCAGAATAGGTTCCTTGTGCATCCTTTCTCAGTGGGAAATGTTCCTTTGCACTCCAAAAGAGGATAAAGACAGGACTGTGATCTTCTGGTCTTCAGTTAACAGATGCATTCCAGTCTGTGGGCTGCAATATTAAGTTGTTTTCCTCAGAGTAAACACAGGTAGGGTTTCTAAAGCTGTGCTCTTTACAGAGCTGGCTACTGCATCATTCTCCTGTGGAGTGATGGGTGGATTTGAGCCACTTACCCTTTAGATAGGGAGCACTGGTGGTTTAGCGATAAGAAGCTGCACTGCAGGCCCAAAAGAACACGATTCGAGGCCACCAACTGATCTTCAGGAGAAGGATGGGAAGTCTCCTCCTGTGTGATTAACTGCCTCTGAAAACCAGCTGGAGGTTTTGCTCTGACTCTGTGATACACAACACAACACAACACAACACAACACAACACAACACAAACATCTTTTAGTTAGAAGCCTGGTGCTTCATCATTGTGCCACAAGGGAGCCTAGACATAAATAACTAGAGTAGGAATCGTTGCCCAAGTAGAACTCACATGACTCATCAAATCAGGAAATTCATCACTCATTTTAGCTGTCTTGATCGGGCACATGATCAAGAGGGGTCACCAGTCCTTGGAGAAGAACATTGTGCTTAGAAGTGTGGAGGGGCAGCACAGAAGAGGAAGACCTTGGAGATGAGATGGATTGACACAGTAACGGGCAATGGGGTGGGTGTGTTGGAGTCATTGAGACTGGCTTAGCATAGGACAGGGTTCAGAGCTATTGTACATAGGGTCACTCGATGGCAAATGAAACAACAACAATGAGGATCTCTAGATTTGTGGGATATCAAAAGGTAGAAAGTTTCTCTTTGGTCATAATAAAAATGAAAAGTAATTTCTGTGAGTTGATTAAATACAACAACACTTTGCTAATCAAATTGGAACCTACTCAAACCTCCCTCCAGTATGTTAACTCGGGAGGAGATTGCCTACCTTTCTCCTGTTGAGCATCTAGTGGATACAACCTTTGAGTTGACAGTACAACTCCTTAGCCACTAGACCACCACGGCTCCCTGAAAAGTGGTGGATTTCCGATGTTATTGATTGCTTATTTCATATCAGACTTATATCCAACTATATTCAGGAATCCAACATTTCAGCTCTTCCGAGAAAACAAGATTTTAACAAATCATAATTCCTAATGCTATGACCCTGGTAATCTTAGTGGCTGAGTTTGCATGATTGTGCTCCCATTTTTAAACACTGAATGTTTACATGAGGTGTTGGTTTGTCCAGCTTTAGAAATGCCTTCTTACTTTCCATTTACTTGCGTCTTGAAATTATCCATATATCCTATTTGATCTTTTTCTTTAAATGGGATGCTTTTCAGGATGGGCTAGCTCCACTCTCATGGTTGATAGAGCCACAGTGGGGAGTGGGGCTCTGGTGCTGTAGTCTGTACGGAGTTGCATTGCTAACCCAAAGGTGGCACCCACCAACAGCTCCATCAGAGTAAGATGGGCAGTCTCCTCCTACACAGTTTACAGCCTCTGAAAGCCTGCTCGAAGGTCAGCTATAAGGAAGATCAGTTTGAGTTTTTGGGTAGGGTGTTTTTGTTTTGTGTTGTGTTGTGTTGTGTTTTATTGTGCTTTTATTTTGTTTGGGTTTTGTTTTGTTTTTTAAAGAATTGTCCACTATGAAATCGGAATGCCAGTGATCCTGTTTACACCCGCTCTAATGAATTTGAGAAATTCTTCTTATAAGTTAGAAGTCACGCATGCCAAGTTCTATCCCCAAGAGCAATTTCTCATTAAAAACAGTTGAGTTACAGAATGCTTAGAAATGTTTGTAGTGGAAGTGCCACCAGACTGTTAATTATAGCACTTCTTCTATCATACTGTGAGACATGAAATTCACATTAACCTGAATGAGGTTTTCCTGCTTTTAGCATGTGTCTTCCTACAGCATTAATTTTGAAAACAGGAACATTATATTGCTGGTGCTTAGCTGTTTGCTGTGCTGCAGGGAGGCCAGAGGTGGGGAGACTCGCCAGCAAGGAACCCCCTTCTTTTCCATCGGAGAAGGTGCTGGGACACCCTCCTCCTCCAGGCCTTCGTAGGGTGATCGATGGAATGAGCACCTTTACTTGATTGAAAATGTTTACGTTAACTTTGAAAACCCATCTTTAGGTTTCCACTTTACTAATGAAAAATAACATGGGTATAAATTTATAGTACTAAAGGTCAAAAGACCAATGTCATTATTGATGTTTTGGTATTGGTCCGTTTGTCACTGTGTTTTTAATGGCCTGTCATAGCCAAGACCTTACAGCCTTTCATTCCTGAGTTATGTGCTTTGAAGGAACTGTCTTGAAAAACCTTCTAGTTGAAGTACGGTAGGACTGGGTAGAAGTCTTGCTTGTTGCCAAAAAAATGTAGGCTGTTTTGAGTTGCCAGGGATTCTCACAAATTGTTTGGGTCCCATTCAGAGTAGGGCCAGTGTCATTTTTGGGATGACACACCTTTTGATTGAAGAAGTCTTTGATGCTCCTGTTTGTGTGTGCTCATTTCAGTGTCTCTTGTGGTTCTGTATGTCTATCTGGCCATAAATACTTGAAATGTATCAGAAAGGACAGAATATACCAGCGTGTGCATAACAACAAAGGGAATCATAGTGATGAGGAATGTCTGCTCACCATCCTTTTCCAGAAACTTAGCCAAATTAGAGGAAGGAGGCTTTGTAGAATCCTGACGTTTTCATTGGACAGATTATAATAAGACTAAGATCGTGCTCTTCTGAGGAAAATTGATCCTTCTGAAGAAAAGACTTTTTTTTCTGGTGAAGATTAAAAACAAGTGTCCTTAAACCTGTGTTGACTTACTGCTTAAGCAAAATAAACGGATCCAGGAAAGGCTACGATGCCCTCCTCCCTCCTTCAGTTCCCATTCTCTTCAGAAAGTCTGGCTTCATTCTCTAGCTGGTAAAAAGTTCTGACACTAAGATCTTAATCCATCTATGTTCCAGGCTTCCCTGTATTCAGCAGAGAGAGAGAGAAAAAAATTATATTTGTATCAAGGAAGCCTTATGAGAGTCAAGGAGTTAACAGAGGTGGATTATTTTGAAATCCTGTGGTGAAAGATGTTCAGAAATTCTAAGAATGGTAGACTTTAGTAAAATATTGTACAGTGAGCCCATTTCTCTTTAGCTTCTATCCAGGTGGAATAAATGTTTTCTCTAAATTGTAGACCAGTTACTCTTTCAGGAAAGGAGGGAAAGAGAAAGCCTTTTAAATAGACCAGAGGTGACTCTGGGAAAATGAGGTATGTGGAGGTGCAGTCTGTGAACACTCTTAACTCCCTCCAGATGATGGTACACGCCACCTCCCTGACACGATGATAAAAGTGATGGAACATTGCCTAGTTTGCAATGTTAAAAAGAAGATACAAGTTGAGAATAATTGCCAGAGAGAGATGTACATTCTTCTTGTAAGTTATGATTGGCAGATCTGGCCCTCTGTAGCTGACATTGACACTTGGATGGACTCACGGTTACCCCAACTTGGGGTAACTCCACTAACAACAGAGCACACTGCCTGGATTTTTGCCACTCCCATGACCATCCTTGGATCCATTGAGTTTTCATGGACAACCAAATTGCCAGCCTTTTCTTCTTTGTCACAGCCTGGATGTCTCTTGAAAGGACTTTAGCATCCTAACCACACTCAAGCCTTTATGACGGCCTGAGGGATGACTGTGCCCGAGGGGCATCGGCCATGGAACTGAACGTGGGTCCCGCCCCCTCCGCCCCTGACGGTAGACAAGAATCCCACCACTGACCCGTCTCTGCCTCATTACTTTTCTCTGCATTCCACAGCAAATATAGGTCAGGTTCAAAATGGGCTGTGAAAGATTGATTACTGATTGGAGCAACTGGGTCTGAAGATAGTTCAATTGTTTTGAAAGAGTATCTGTGTGCAGCCTTCTTTCCTTAAGTCTTTTAAGTCAGTTAAGTAGTTAATTTTAAAAATGTGTTCTAAGCACTGGCATCCTCATACCTTTGAAAACCCTACTCCTTCCTTTATATGCCACTGTGATGCCAGTAACAACTGTATAAGGAGAAATGTTCCTAATAAAGAGTCAGTATAACCTTTCAACAAAAAGTATATTTTATCATTTGGCAGATGCAGTCATGAACATTAATCATAGAAAACTGCAGATAGTAGACGCTTAATATCAAAGCTAATGATTTATTTTATGTTAATGACTTTCTGCAGGGGCATGAAAGACTGTTCGTAATGGACTCTCAACACTGTGTTCAGTTACTAAGGCTAATGGGATAATCTTTCCTTTCCCCAAAATTAAGCTTGTTGAAGTAAATTATGCTGTTATTTTTCAAGGTAACTCTCCAAAATTTATTGCAAAACTAAGAACTGTTTAGAGGGGGGAAAAAAGAAACAAAGAACAAACCCAAAATACCATTTCTAGTTCATGAGCCCGTTTTACTTCATTATGGAAGGAAAGTTTTCTATGTTTGAATAATTTTTAAGCCAGTTTTAAGTGACAAATCTGCCTTTTGCGAGTCTCAGTATACCCCACAGTGGTTGTGTTTACATGCCTACCAATAATTAGCTAAGTGCTAGTAAAACATTGAGTTTTTGCCCTGGGAAGTTTTAAAAATTGTGTTTACCATTAGTTATAACCAACATTATATTTCAATAAGAGATAATTTGCCTACTAAAGTTCACATAATGTGCTAATCATGTCTAGTGGTTAATAAAGGCCTCCTGTCTCCTCCCCTGATGGCTATAAAAGGCTATTCTATTCATGGCAGCAGTTCAGGTACAGCTGCTGTGTGTTAATAATGCATCATTGTCCCACTAATCAACACAGTCAAGGTCAGCACCCCTAAGCACCTACACCACCAATTCTCTTTCCAAAATATTTATTAACACCTTAAAAGCTTGTCTTTTCATTTTCCTTAGCCTCCAGTTAATTCCACTCAAAGCTCCTTGTGTGATAAAGGTTTTGTAACCTAAACTGGGTTGTGGAAGCGATTAAAATATATTCACCCTAATCTTTCCCTATACACATGTTCCTAGTTCCCCATCCATTGACTGAATTAGTGGAGAGCTGTTGTAGTCACAAGACTTTATTTCTTGAAATTAATTACAAAGTGGGTATGTTCCCTGGTTAAGAATATTATCAGATTTTTACCTGTTACTTAAGGAGATGTTTAGAAAAAAACCCAACAACAACACACTTTTCAATTAAAGTAAACAGAACGAGTCAGGATGTGCAAAGGGCTGTTTAACATCCAAATAGACAGGAATCGACTTGAGTTTATGGATCTGATACAGCAGTGAAATATTATTTTCTTAATTGCCCTTTTGGCATAGGAAAGCAATAATAGTAAAAGCTTCTTAAGCCATATTTTCTGCACACAAAGAACATATTCACATGGGATTTCCATTTTGCTAGAAAATCGGGCAAATCAATAAGCCAGCACTTATCTGCATTAAAATGAGATAGACAACAATTTATAGGCATAGTGATAGTGTAGTTTTCCACAGTCTCTGGGTGAGTGTTTAAGATAATCCTTGCTTTTGTGTCCTCAGGGAGGAGCCAGAATGTTAAGTGAATAAGATCTCATTTTCTCATTTTGTATTATTGTCTTCTGTTGTCTCTTACTCATTCAGCTAACTCTGTGTGTGTGTGTGCGCGCGCGCATGTGTCTGTGTCCCCATCCCATTATGATTTGGAACCCTTACATATTTTAAGAAAAGAAAAAAATATGAAACCCAACTCTGTTTCCATCATTAAGAGAAATGCAAAAGAAGAACAAGGGGGTGGAACTTCTGTTTGTGCTGCACATAATGTACAATGGTACATTTGTCATGCTTTAAATATATAATGCCGACAATAAAATATGTACAGGCGCAGTTGTGATCTGTGAAGTCTCTGGCTCCAGTGCCATTGTTTGTTCTCTCTACGGTTGTCATACATTGTTCTTTGCACATCATACCCGTACAGCAGAATTGACACAATTTCTAGCTTTCAGCCCTGCACCGTTTTCATTGCACAATCTACATGAGTTTGACAGTGTGTGCTGAGGACAACCCTGGCAAGCAATTGATATTTTGAAGTGGCCAGTGTTTCAGCAGCTGCCTGCTTGTGAAAAAGGAATGATAAGATACACTGTATTGTTAGTTTCAAGGAAAGCATTAAAGCTTAAGCTCTGTAAAAATGTACACATTATTCGTCAGTGGTGAAGCAAGTCTTTTATGTTTCTTAGAGCTTAGCTCTCTGGCTGATGTGAACTAGAATGGCATTGGTCAGTAAATGAATAGGAGTACTTTGAATTTGAACTGCTGCCAATTTTGCACCAACAAAAGAACTGACAAAAGAAAGATTTTATGTGAAATGCAAAGCACAAGCAATGTTTGGGGGCGGCCAAAGGAAGGGGAGAGAAAAGAGAGAGAGACCCACACAAGAGAATATTCTTTAACACATACTTATAATGATACCAAATAGTTAAAGCAGCCATTTTTCATGGCTCATCAACAACAGACTGAAGCTATTTTATCTAATGTGCTTTATGAAAACCTGCTGTATACACATTGGCTTTCAGAAGATATTCATATGGAATTTGGAGTGTTTTTCTAACTATCACACTGTGCCCTGAAGCCCTGTTGACAGAATATCAGAGTTGCCCACTGCTGGATGCCCCAAGTCTCTATCTGGTAGTGGGAAATTGTAGTTTAATCAGTTATGGCACTTTCAGTGTGTAACGTTCATTAGTAAGGCAATTTGTCATGACTGGTAATGGTCAGGATGCATCTGCTCACTCCGTTACAGAGCATGATAAAGAAGAAGACAAATATTTCAATATTTGATGATATTAACTCGTTTCAAATTTGTACTCCAAGGTTAGTTGCTCAAAACAGACACAGCAGCGGATTAACAAGTATACTATATTCAATTTCACTAGGCCCTGTTTTTGTGGATTTATGGCTTTAAAGCGCACTAATATGCTATTATGAAGGGCATAGTGTCTGATTAGATGTTCAGCAGAAACTAAGTTATGAACAGAGTACCTTCTAGGTTCATCTGGAAGAAATTTATGTGCATAATATTTTCTGTATTGCTCCATAAATTGAAAAAATTGACACGTGCAATATTTCTAACATACTAAATAGTCTTCTTATGATTAGGAAAAAAAAAAGACACATTCCTATTGGTTTATAAACTGGTTGGCCACTCTTCGTTAGTTCAGTGATCCAATCAACTAGACGAGTTTTAACATTTGAGGGGGAAAACTTCAGAATGAATTAGCACTGTCACTTTAGCCCAGTAAACCGCTTCATAAGATCATTTGTTCATTGTTCTAGATGGGAAAAGTTACAAAGATTTCCCCCACCCCTTGTTTAAAAGGTTAGCATTTTTCACATAGCTCGTATTTTCTAGGTATTACATCATCACATAGCGTTCCATACAAAATCTTCTTGACACATTTTCATTTTTAATGAAAGGCCCTCAAATTCGGAGCAGAATGATTTCTTGGAAACTGAACTCAATCTTGGTAAAAAAAAAAATCGTTCTTGCTAGTAACAAAAGCTGTTACTGTTTAAGTTCCTGTTCAGCGGTTAGTTGGTATGCTTCACTGAATGTTGTCAAAAAGGTTTTCCTTTTGATTGACAGCCCGGCAGGAATGTGAATGGAGATTTTAATTGCGTATCATGTGTGCATATCAGAGTGAGTGAATTCATGACTCTGCTTAGCTCCATATCTCTGCAGGTCAGCCGTGCCAAAAAATGCTCTTTTATGTGCAGTTTTTCCAAAAAGGAGAAAGGTGTATGCGTTTTGAAGCCATTCTCCACTCATTTGTGAAGCGAAACGCTTGTGTTCCCTTAGCTGTGGAGTTTGAGAATAGAACAAAAATCCATTTTGAATTTTCTTTATCTTATTCTTTTCACTTATAATACACTTGGATGATGTAAATTCTTTTCAGTTACAAGTTGGGGAAAAGCCTGCCAGAGCATATTTTCCTTATGGCACTTGCTGTACAGTGTGTTTATTTTTCCCTCCCCACCCTACCCCCACTAAAGAACATTGGAGAGAAAAAAAAAATCTAAGCTGGTGGGAAACTTTACTGTGGCAAATTGCCTTTCAATAACTTGCAGTCCTTAAAAGAATTGGGGAACTGATGGATAGAGGGGAAAGGTTATGCTCCTGGGAGGTGAAAAGTTTCATAAAAGTGCATCTGAATTTTGAAGAAAAAAAACCCCAAACCCAGGAGAAACAGTACTTCCTGTAAAATGGCATTAATAACTGTATTAATGTTAATTTCTTTTAAAAAAGTAGCCTTTTATTTGAAAACTTAGAAGGTCAAAGATCGGATGCTGATAGGATTTTTTTTTTTCCAACAAGCAGTCATGCTAATATATATATATCATTTATCTCTGAGATGCCTGGACCCCACTACGTATGAGATTTTCACAGCAAAGTCAGACTTTTTATGGAAGGTGACTTTGGTCGCAGTTACCCCCCACTTATCCGAACTTGTCTGTGTGAAAACAGAAAAGAAAGCATCCATTGCAAGTGGGCTGTATGTAATTTGTCATTTTATGGGATGTAAAAATTTGGCACTCACATTGTAAATTTAACAGGTAGCAACTTTTAAAAGTCACTTTGAATAGGTGAGAAAAAAGATTAGCACTAGGTTAATTTTATATATAACCATAGTAATAAGTTGTAGTTGAAGAGATGGTGACTTTATAGCCTTAGGATATCCCATGGGGACTTAACTTGGTTCTGGTCTCTCATATGTTACCTCAGTCATCAGAGGATACATCAGATTGCAGCCTGGCAATTCAGTCCCTCACATGGTATACAATACGGGGCGAGAGCCCTATGAAGGCGCTACTGTGCCTTTAAAACACTAAAGAAAAGAATCTATTTTATTTTTAAAAGTTAGCTTTATGTGTAGAGTGACATTTTTTAAAGATATGGAAGACTATTTTGTACGTTATACAGAGAGCTCAGGCAAGGAAAAATCTATTTACAAAATGAAAAAAGTGTTCAGCTGAATGCATTTCACTTTTAAAGATGAGATTCTGGTAATGAACTTTATCAAGCAGAGAACATTTCAGTAAAAGAATTCAAGTAGTTCCTATTTCAGTTGCACCACTAAGGCTGGCTGGGTCACTGTTTCCATTCGAACTTTATGTTTTCAGGTAGCTCCATTCTGCAATGGAGCCCCATGCAGACAAACACTGGGGTAGGGATGAAACATGAATATTTCAGTTTAGGAAGTAGATACTTGGAATTTGGAACACATTTCTAAAGAAACTTTGGGCTTTGTTACTAAGGCATGCTTAATTTATTTTCAGAAGTTTAAAAGGCCTCTAATGAAAATGAACTATGTGCAAAGCTTTCTGCTAAGTGATAAGGACTCAGAGATGAGTACAATGAGGACTCACCTCTAAAGGTCTAATCAAGATAAGAACACAAATAACTGTAATATTTTTTAAAAAAATCCCCAAACAAAATAACGTCAAACACATTGCTATTCAGTAAGAACTGACCCATAGCAGACTCTCCAGCAGATGTTCAGAGACTGTATATCACACAGGAGGAGATAGCCCATCTTTCTCCCAAGGAGCAGCTGGTGGCTTCAAACCACCTCACTATAGATTGGAAGCATAACTCCCTACCTATATTAGGCCAGTATAATGCTAGCAAAATCAATATGATATGATGCCTGTGGGAAAACCTGGTAGCTTCCTGGAGTTGATTACAGACATATATAAGTATTTTA
>NW_006399998.1:1532060-1546900 GCF_000299155.1 Elephantulus edwardii | reverse complement strand
TATATATATATACTTGCTGTTGTTACATGACACTGAGTTAACTACAACCCACAGTAACCCTGTGAACAATATCTATGAACCTTGATTACTGATCCAACCTCATCATCTCTGACACAGCTGATCCCATTACCACTGTCACTCTTTCAAACCATCTCATCCAGGGTCTGTCTCTCCTGACCCTCTACCTTTCTCTAAAGACTGATTTCTCCTAGCAACATGCCCAAAGTATGTGAAATGGAGTTTCACATCCTAGCCTCCAAGAAGCAACTTAGTTTCGCCCTGTCCAGGACAGACCTGTTTGTTCTCTATTCTCCAGCAACAGTTCAAAGCACAATTTTCCTATAACCTTTATTCAGCTCTCAGATGCACAGCATGCAATTGAGAAGACCATGGCCTGGATCAGTCACATCTTGATATATGTATATAATCTGTTCTCTCATCTATTCTCAAAGAAGAAATATTAGGTTTCTCATGAGCCCAATTAAATATTTGGGAATTTCCATTCTTCTCAATGTTAGCCATAATTTGTTTTGATCACACAGTCTAATGCTGTTACATGGTCAGTATTTCATAAATTAACACTCTTCTGGTATCATTTACTTTCAGCTAGGATCCATCTGACATCAGCAGTGATATATATCCCTGCTCCCATGGCTTCTTATCCCACTTGAACTTCTCTGGCAGTTCCCTGTCTCTGAACTGTTTTGACCATTTCTGAATGCTCTTCAGCAGTATTTTGCTTACATGTACTATTAATGATATTGTTTGATACTTTCCACACTCTGTTGGATCACCATTCTAGGAAATGGGAACAAAACATGGATCTCTTCTAGTTACCTGTCCTCCAGATTTTCTGGTGAACACATCTAGGGTTGCATCTGTTAGTTGAAACATGTCAGTTGGTATTCCATCGACTTCTTGGGCCTTATTTTTTAGTCAGTGGCTTCAGTACAGCTTCAGTTTCTTCCTTCACTGCCATTGGTTCATTTTCATATGAGACTTCCTGTAATATTCACAAATCTGTCATCACTTTAAAAGGCATTCCACAATCCTCAAATAGTCATGTAAAAAAAATTCTTAGATTTTGCTACTAAAGTATCCTAGTGGAGGGGTAAGGTTTCCCCTCAGGGATCTGGTCTTAAAATTTGGAAATGACTACTTGGAGCTGGACAATGAATAAAGGTGACAAAAAAAAGGAATTGGTGCTTTTGAGTTGTGGTGGTGGAGAAGAATATATTGAACATGTCATAGACTGCCAAGAGAACACACAGGTCAGTCCTGGAAGATAATACCAACTTGCTCTTCTCAAGAGCAAGGATTTTGATGCTCCATCTCACATACTTTGGGCATATTGCCAGGAGGAACAAGTCCTTGGATAAGGACATCATGTTTGGAAGGGTGGAGGGTCAGTGTAGGAGAGGAACACCCTGAATGAGATGGATTGACACTATAACTGGGGCATGTATGTTGGTGACAGTGAGATTGGCTCAGGGCAGGACAGGGTTCAAAGCTATTGTGCCTAGGGTCACTAACAACAACTATAATCCAGGTATTCTTAGAAGATTGGCATTTTATCTTAAAAAATATTTGCATTCTGTATTAAATTCTATAGCACCTCCATTTCTGTTATCCTATTAAGACAGGGTAATGATAGGCAAGGTCCAATAGTGATTAATTTTATAAAGCATAATGTATGGGAATGATTGGATGAAACACAATGTCAATGAAGAATTGTTTGACACACAAGGTGCATGAACTTTCTAAGCAAACCAATCTAAAAGAAATTTTAAGAAAGAAAAAAAATACTTTAAATCATCTACACATGAATCCTATAACCAAGGATGAGTAGGTTCTGATTAGACCGAAATGTGTTTGAGTAGATTATTTTGATCGTTGAATCAGCTCAATGTTCCATGAAGATATTCCATGTTATTCTGTGCGACTCGATGGCACATAACAACAACATTGTCCTTATACCTAAAACCATGGGTTTGAGAGGTAATACAGTGTGCTTCATCCACATTATTAAGAAATAGATTGGAACGCCTTGAGAAAATTCCATGAGTTCCATATAGACTGGAATGTTTTGTTCACGCAGATCCCGTTTCTGATTTCCCTCAATTCTTTACTTCTGACAAAAGAGTACAACAGAATATTTTAGTCAGTAATGAAAACTATTCAACGAAGGCTCAGTAATTGCTGGTGCTGCTGGCATAGCCATATCATGCTTTAAGGAGAGAAAGAGGCAAATAAGTATGAAATAAAAAAATTCTATTTGGAGGTGGAAGAGAAAATTCTAGTTGTTCACAAAACCTGAGGATGCTTGATGGTGGAGGAGATAGAGTGGCATTATGTTGCTAACAGTCTAGAACCTTATCTGAGAAGAATTTGGAAAAAGCCACAGAAGGGACAGGCTTAATGAAGAAAGTGAATGGTTATGGTGCTGATTTGAGGGTAGATTTCATGGAGATACATACATAGGCAGAGCAAAGTCTGCATGGATGGCCAAGGCAGGAATTCTACCCTTCTCATGTAGCTTGCTTTTCTGCTCTATATTAGGTCACTGTGAGCAGAAAATTGGCTTGATAGCACCTGACAACAACAGCTGCCTCCATCTGTCTCTCTGCCCTTTCCTCCACCCTCAGCAGACGTGTTTTGTAAGCTGGTTGCCATTATCCCTTTAAACTTATTGCTTGCATTGCACTTTCACTAGTACCTTTTTTGACAGTACAGTTGGCAGACTCTCTCTTCCATCTTCTCTGTCATTGTTAGGACACATCTCCATGGACAAAACTGTGAAAACAAAATTACACCCGTAGGTTTTAGGTGTGTATATGCAAGATTTCTCACCGAGTCATTCCATTTTATTCAGGATCTTCCTCTTGTGTGATCCCTCCACCCTTCCCTCTACCCTTCCAATCATGATGTCCCTCTCCAATGACCAGTCCCTCCTGGAAACCTGCCCAGTGTATGTCAGATGGCTTCAAAATCCTTGCCTCTAAGGAGCATCCTGGTTTTACCTTCTCCAGGATGGATCTGTTTGATCTCCTAGAAGTTCATGATGTATTCAGTACTCTTCTCCAGTACCACAACTCAAAGGAATTGATTCTTCTATCATCCCTAGTCATTGTCCAGCTCACTGATGCATAGCAAGCAATTGCAAAGACCGTGGCCTGTATCAGGTGCACCCTAGTCTCTGTAATAACATCTTTGCTCTTCAGTATTCTGGAGATATCCCTGAAAGAAGATTCACCCAATGCAATTCATTGATTGTGGAGCCATGCAACCTGAAAGTGTTACAATCTCAATCTTGTCTCTGTCTACCATAATGCTAGCAATTGGCCCAGTGGTGAGATTCTTAGTTTTCTTGATATTGAATGTCAATCCATATTGAAATCTGCAGTCAAATACTTTAAGGACCTCTTCATTTTCAGCAAGCAAGGTTGTGTCATTTGCATAACACAGGTCATTGATGAATTTCCTCCAATCCTATTTCTCCTCATAGAGCCCAGCCTTCTGGATTATCTCTTCCGCATATAGATTAAAAAGTTATTGAAAAAGGATGCATCCCTGGAGTACACCTTTCCTGATTTTGAACCATGCAGTGTTTTCTTGTTCTATTCTGATGACATCCTCCTGGTCCAAAAATAGATTTTGCATGAGCACAATCATGTGGTTAGGGATTCTCATTATTCTCAAAGTTAGCTACAGTTTGTTTTGATCCATCCAAATGCCTTTGCATAATTAATAAAACTCAGACATTCCTCTGGTACTCTCTGCTTTCAACTAAGACCAATCTAACATTGGCTATAATATCCTTACATCCACAGCCTCTTTTAAACCCAGCCTGCACATCTGGCAGCTCTCTGTTGATGTGATATTCCAGTAGGTTTTGCCTACTTTTCAGCAAGATCTTGCTTGTGTGTGATATTAATGATATTGGTTGGTAACTTCCAGATTCTGTTGGAATTCTTTTTGGAATGGCAATAAATATGGATCTCTTCTAGTCAGTTGGCCAGGTGGTTGTCCTCAAGATTATTTTTTTTTTGGCACAACCTGGTGAACATGTTCAGGGTATCATCTGTTTGTTGAAATATGTTGATTGGTATGCCATCAATTCCTAGGGCCTTGTTCTCTGCCAGTTCCGTCAGAGCAGCTTGAATTTCTTCGATCACTATTGGCTCTTGATCATATGTTGCTTCATGAAATTCTTCTGTGTCAGCCAATTCTTTTTGGTATAGTGACTCTGTGTACTCCTTCTGTCTTCTTTTTACTGCTTTCTGGGCTATTCAACATTCCACCTATAGCATCCTTAAGTATTGTTATTGCAACTTGAGGCTTGATTTTGTTCTTCAGTTCCTTTGAGCTAAAGAAATGATGAGCAAATTCTGCCCTTTTGAATTTCCAACTCCAGTTCTTTGCACATTTAATTGTACATTTAAATTCTTTGCACATTTAATTGCACATTTAAATGCTGCCTTTTGAAGTCTTCTGTTTAGCTCCTTAATATCTTGATTTCTTCCTTTGCTTTGGCTTCTCGGCATTCTAGTGCAATATTCACAGTCTCTCCTGACATCCATCTTGGTCTCTTCTTCTTCCTCCATCCTTGTAATGACCTTTTATGAATGATATTCTTGATACCCTCTCACAGTTCATCTGGTCTTTTCTCATTAGTATTCAAGGCCTCAAACCTGTTCCTGAGATAGTCTTTAAATTCAGGAGGGATGCACTCAAGGGAAAACTTTTATTCTTGTGGATTTGATTTTATTTTCTTTAGCTTCAGTTTGAACTTGCAAAGAAGTAGTTGATAATCTAATCCACAGTAAGCACTTGGCCTAGTTTTCACAGCTGATATTGATTTTTCCCACAGATGTAATCAATCTGGTTTCTATAAAGGCCATCAGATGAGGTCCATGAGTATAGTTGCCATTTGTGTTTCTTAAAAAAAAAAGTATTGTCAATGAATTGATTGTACAGAATTCTGTCATTCTGTCTCCAGCTTCATTTCTGTCACCAAGTCCATGTTTCTCGACTACCGATCCTCCTTCCTTGTTCCTAACTTTTGCATTGTAGTCAGTCACTCATTACTACTTATGTATCTTGATTGCATGTTTGGTCAATTTCTGATTGTAACAGTTGGTAGAAGTCAACTATTTCCTCCTCTGGCTCTGGTTCTTGGTGAGTAAATTTGACTGATTGTAGTATTAACAGGTGTCTTGTATGTGTATGAACATTATTCTGTCATTCACAAATAATGAGTGGTGTTCCATCTTATAACAGAACCGTGTGTTTCATTTTAGAAACCCACTTCATGTAGATGAGTATTTTAGAGTTTATATCTACCTGTCTAGGAGTTTTTCCTGATACTTAACATGTTTTTAAACTGAAATGAAGTTTTATATGAAATGAAAGGGGAATGGACTATATAGCTGCAGTTTACATTTATTTAGAAGATTCCACAAAAATGGAATAAACATTAATGGAAAGGAGAAGCCGTTGTTATTTTGTTTTTTAATACCTGATTCCATCACCTTTTGCACCATGGGGTTAAAGCTCACTCTCCAGGGTTGTTGAACCTGTCGGTGGTCTGACATTGGTGAATACTGGTTTACTTATTAATGGCATGTTTTCTGATTGGTTCTTATGTGCCAGGAACTGACTTCAAGTGATGGTGATAAAAAAAGAAAAGCATAAAAAAGAAAGAAAAGCATTTGTATATGTGCAGAGTTAATAATCTTAATAATCATATGAATGACCCTGTCAGTGGAAGAGATCTTATGCTGCCAACCTAAAGGTAGGAATTTCTAATCCCCCATTGTTCCATGGGAGAAAGATGAGCAGTTTCCTCTTGTGCGATTTACTGCCTCTGAAAACTCTCTTGAGGGTCAACTATGAAGAGTTAGGTTCAACTTGATGGCGCCTAGTAACAGCAACATCAATGGAAGAAGGGAATTCTAGTGGCGTAATCTGTAGGGACTTTTCTTACTCAAGGAAGTGGCTTTCTATAGGCTGTAATCCAGCAGCAGCTCCATGAGAGGAAGATGGACAGCCTCCTCCTTTGAGATTTACAGCCTTAGAACCCCACTGAGGATCACTATGACTTGAAACTAACTCATTGGCCAAGTTGTCAGTGGAAGGATGGTGGGTGAACTGAGATCAAATGGGCCATAATTAACATTTGACCTAAATGTCATGAATATTCAGCCAAGATTTTTCCTTCTGTTCCTTCCAGTCTTCACTGGTCTGTGCCTTTTCCCTCCTTCCTTTGGTTTAGATAATAGAGCTGAGAGTAGAATTAGCATTCCTGCCCCTTAGGCTGTGCTGTAGGAGGAAGTAAAACCTGGCGAAGATGGTGGGGTTTTTTGTGTGTTTTTAAAATTTTTATTTATTATTATTATTTTACATCTACAGAGATGTTGGAATTCCATTCATTCATTGCTGCACTTTTCTCCCCACCCACCCCACCCCTACCCCCAGTTCACGTCTCTAGAGCCTTGAAAAGCAAAAGACAAACTCCTTCATTGGTACACAATCCCCTCCCCCACCCCGCACATCCCCACCTCCACCCCAAGTATACTCCACTCTGCAACCCTCATTCCGGACTCTTATGATAATCATAATGCCCTCAAATATGTTAATTTTAAACTATTCTCTCCCTCATCAGCTTATGTTAACTGCATTGAAGATGGTGTTTTAGTAACATAAGCCATCAGTTATTGCTTATGAAGTAGTCCAAAGAAATGATTTTTAAAAATGCAAACTTTAGTCTTGCAAATATATAACATTTTGGATATTTGTACTAGGTGTAATTTAGAGAAAAGAGAATGGTGTTTATGCTTTACTTTTTTCTTAATGCTTTTGCATGCTTAAGTTAATTGTCTTAACATTAGTCATTATCTTTTTTGCATTTAAAGATCAGGGAATTTTTAAGAAAATAGTCAATGTGAGTTTGTTCTGATTCATCATAATGGATTTCAAAAGGTATTGAAATTTTGTGTATTTTTTTAAAAATTATTTCTCTGACAAATACGGCCTATACTGAGAGATTGGCAGAAATTGCTTACAAAATAGTTTGGTGAATCTCATATTTTCTTACCATCTCATTCCTTACCCAAATATGGTATGGAATCGAACTGCAATTACACTTTCACAATTACTTTATTATATAGGCTGAAATACACTCCTGGAGCTCCTTATTACCTTTTCCATCCCCCATTTGTACAGGCCAGTGGATAGCTGTCAGCAGTCCCTACTAGTACAATCAGCCTTTCTTAGCAGGTTGTTTTTAAATTCAGTGCGCTACAAACAGAGAGCACCTCTTTCTCCTTGTTGATGAATTTTTAATATTCAAGCATTTATAATAATTCAAAGGCCTTCATTTTAACAGCTTGTACAACCAGGTCCATGTTTCTCTGGATGTTGGATATTTATTTGTGTTCTTTGTCAAAGAGAAGAAGAATTAAAACAACACAATATGAAGAGTGCTCCTGTCTGTGTACACTCACCTGGTAATCACCACATGCTGTCTCTTTGAAAGAGGTTGATTAAGATTTTCTATGTCAAATAATTCAAAAAAATGTTCCTCTTTTACCCAAACTTGCATTAAATGGAAACATCGACTTCAAAACTCTGCTCCAGGTCTCTAAATGGAAACATGGAATGCAATATATGCAAATATGGAATACATTTACATTTAATGACAAAATCAAGAACTTTTCTTTCACATTACAACGATAAATGTTCTTCTTTTTAAAAAGCCAGTTCTTAGGGTCTTTGAGAGTCTTCCAAAAAAGAGATTTGAGAGCCATATGGTACAGTCTGTTCTCCTTTTTTTTAATGAATTTTTTACTTTATGATTTTATTTTATTTCCAGACTATACTTAGAATGCAACTACATTTTAGACTATCTTTTCTAAAGTTATGACCTTTAAAATATAAATGATATGAAATAGTTAAAACATAATCACCTTATGTGTTTCCTGCTGTGAAATGCCATCATAGAGTGAATGCTTTCTTTTTGAAAAATTAGACAGATTCAAGCCAAATGCCAACACCCTAAGTGTGTGTGCATTCATATAAATCTCTACAGATCCTTGGCTGCATAACTCAGTTTTATTCAGAGTACTTAAATGTATCAAGCTTCTTGTTGAAACAGCACAATGATTTATTTATTTAGGGCAACATCCTGTGGTGTTTATTTTCCAGGTAATCTCATAGACATATCTGATGATTAGTAATGGGAAAAGAAAAATGTATTAAATGCCCCTACTAGTAGCATATTATGTTACAAAGAAGATGGAAGTGGAATTCTGAGATCTGGATGCTAATCATGTGCCTACACCACGTTATGAAGGGCCAATTACTTATTTGTCCAGTTTCTCACCTCTAAAAAGAGGGGTTAGTCAGAAAATTCCACCATAGCAGGTAGGTGTTGTCAGATGCCATCAAGTCCACTCTTCCTTGTAGTAACCCTGTTAGCAATAGACCTGAACCCTGCTCTATCCTGTTTCATCTTCACAATCTCAGGTACCTTCCCGCCCAGTGGTAAGTCACTGTATCAGTCCATCCTGTTGAGGGTCTTCTTCTCTTTCTCTGACTCTCCACCTTCCTGAACATGTATTTTCCCAAGGACTGGCCTCTCTTGACAATGTGCCTAAAGTATATAAGGTGAAATTTCACCACCTTGGCCTCTAAGAAGCACTCTCATTGTACTTTATCCCACCTTTTGGGTGGCAGTGCACTTGCCTGCCCAGAAAGCCACTAGAGCTCCCTTTATGGCTACAAGGTATCATTAAGTAGATTTTCTAGGAGTAAAACGAAACTTGGTGTCAGTACCAAATATGCTTTTGACTAGATCCGTGGTCTCATCATAACAGAAAGCATTTTTAACTGAATTATAATATATGATAAATAGACCTGTAGCCACCATTGTGTTAACTCATATTCCTAGAGACATTTTGCACAGTAGAACAAAGCATTGCCTATCCTATCTTATGTCATTCTCACAGCCACTTGCATGGTCGAATCCGTTGTTTTAGTTGTGATGTCATCTCATTGAAGGTCTCCCTTGCTCTCCTTGTCCCTCTCCTAGGAGGAAGATAACTGGGTCATATGGAATATCTATGTTCAGCTTTTTTTCATATTTTCATAATTTTAATCCTATGATACCTTTCAAAGAGTCTTTTTATGCACAAGAATCATATTTATTGTATATAACCATAAATATTAAGTAACCATATGAAAATGTTTGTATATATATTTCTTTTTTTGTAACTGTGTTCAGCTTTTTGAGATAATTCCAAACCACCTTCCGGAGTGGTTGTATCATTTAACAATCCCAGCAGTATACGAGAGGTCCAGCCTCTGTACAGCCTCTCAAATTTTGATTTCTTGTTGTCTCAGAAATCTGAACATTGAAATTCAGTATGACCCAGCTATTCCACTGCTTGGAATGTATCCCTAGAGAATGGTAACAGGCACATAGACTTGTACACCAATATTCATAGCAGCATTATTCACTATTGCAAGAACATGGAAACAGCCCAGATGCCCAACCACAGTCGAATGGATTGTGAAATTATGGTATACACACACGATAAAATAGTATGTAGCATGCAGGATCAATGATTTTGTAAATCACTTACCTAACTTGGGAGAGACAAGAGAGCTTTGTGCTAAATGAACTAAATCAGTTCTATAAGGACAAATACTATCTAAGACCATTATTATAGAACATGTATGAGGATCCACGATTAAATGTTCTGGGATTCCCATTCGTCTCAGAGTCAGCCACAGTTTGTTATGATCCACACAGTCAAACACCTTTGCATAATCAGTGAAACACAGATAGATATTCTTCTGGTATTCCCTGCTTTCAGCTAAGATCCATCTAACATCAGCTACAATATCCCTAGTACCACGACCCCTTCTAAACCCAGCCTGGACTTCTGGCAGTTCTCTGCTGATGTACTGTTCCAGTCGTTTTTGGATAATCTTCAGTAGAATCTTGTTTGCATGTGAAATCAATGAGATTGTTCTGTAGTTTCCACACTCAGTTGGGTCACCCTTCTTTGGAATGGGAAAAACTATAGATCTCTTCCAGTCAGTTGGCCAAGTGGTTGTTCTCTAGATTTCTTGGCACAACTTGGTGAGCACATCCAGGGCAGCATCTGTTAGCTGAAATATGTCAATTGGTATACCATCTATTCCTGGGGCCTTATTTTTTGCTATTTCCTTCAAAGCAGCTTGAACTTCTGCCTTCATCACCATAGGCTCTTGCTCAAATGCTATTTCATTACATTCTTCTGTATCTGCCTATTCCTTTTGATACAATGACTCAGTGTATTCTTTCCATCTTCTTTTGATACCTTCTGGGTCATTTAACATTCTGCCTAAAGCATCCTTGATAGTAGCAAATCGAGGTTTGAATTTGTTCTTCAGTTCCTTGAGCTTAAGAAATGCTGAACGAGTTCAGCCCTTTTGATTTTCCGACTCTAGCTCCTCGCACATTTCATTGTAATATTTTGCTTTGTCATTCCATGCTGCCTTTTGGAATCTTCTGTTCAGCTCTTTAGTATCTTGAATTCTTCCTTGTGCTTTGGCTAATCTGCATAAAGCATCCTTGATTATAACAACTTTAAGAGGCAGTCGTCAGAACAGAGCTGCGTAGCACCACACATGGTTCAAAATTGGGAAGGGTGTATGCCAGGGATGTGTTGTATCTCCATACCTTTTCAACCTGTATGCAGAGCAAATTATATGAGAGGCGGGGCTCTATGAGGAGAGAAGTGTGGCGTCAGGATTGGTGGAAGATCTATTAAAAATCTGCGTCATGCAGATGGCACAACCCTGCTTGCCAAAACTGAGGAGGACCTCATGCACTTGTATAGTCACAATCAAGTATTCTGGGATTCCCATTCTTTTCAGAGTCAGCCACAGTTTGTTCTATAAACTTTAATTAAGAGACCCTTGTTTGAGACGACATTGCCAAATGTTTTTCTCCTGATCAGTAGGAGTTCTTTCACCCTATTGGAAAGCATTTATTAATATACAATTTTTATTTTATACTGGTTTCCTTGCAAAGTTCTTAGACATTGTTTTTCACACCAATTCTTTTTCATTTCCTCCCCTCCCTTCCAGCATCAGATTGTGCAGCTCTACGGTTATTCACCCCCATGCCCATCCTCACCCCCTTACTCTCACCGTTCCATCCTTAGATCCTCAAACACATTTCTTCAGAAGGTCCTATTCATTGATGTTATCCTCTCCTGGTTGTTAATTTCTTGTGTATTTGCCAGCCTATTTATATCATAGGCCAGGCTTTCTAAGCTTGGTCCTATTTTGTCTCTTATGATCTTTGTGGTTTGGAGTTTTACCCCTGAGTTTCTGATCCACCTTGAGTTTGTTTTTGTATATTATGTAAGATATATATCATGCTTAAGCTTTCTAAAGGTCCAGTTTTACCAGTACCATTTGTTGAAGAGGTTGTTGTTTCCCTATTTGATAGGCTTTATTTTTGTTTCCTTGTTAAATACCAGCAGACCAGAGGTAGATGCATTAAATTCTGGGTTCTCAATTCTGTTCCATTGGTCTCTATGTCTATCATTGCAACATCACTTTGCTGTTCCAGTTGTTACAGGTAGTAATAGGTTTTGAGATCAGGGAGTGCTGTGTCTCCCTCATCATTCTTTCTTTTCCATAGTGCTTTGCTTATTCGGGATCTCTTTCCTTTCCCAATATGGTTGCCAATTATCTTTTTTGTCTCTTTGAAAAATTAATTTCATATGTGTTGGAATTAGTGAGACTGGCTCAGCACAGGTACATAGGACCACTGTAGGTTACAGGTGACCCAACAGCACATAACAACAACAAAATACTATATTGGTTGTTTTTATTTAAGCCTCCTGTTTAGAGTCAACAAACCCTTGGGGAGGGCCTTTGTATTTAAAAGTAGGTTATTATCTTCTAAGGGGTACAGCACTCTTCTGTTAATATGCTGTACTGAGGTAACCAGGGCATTGCTGTGATGCTGAACCTTGTGTCACTAGGGTGTCAAATGGCATAACAGTTACCCATGGTGGAGCTCTCAATTTAAGACAGGTTTGGAAGCAGGAGGGGCATCCATTTCCTAAACAGCATGCCTCTGGAAACTCTATGAACTTTGAGAAACGATGATAGTTATAGAATGGCTTCACTTCTTTTGTTCTTAAGGTAGCTATGAGTCGTGCTCAACTCAACGATAGTCAACAACAACCACCTGTATTTGGAGTACATTAAACATGTATGTAGATTGCTTTTGGGAGGATTGCCATTTTTTCCTGAGACTTCCTGTTCGTGAACAAGGAACATTTCCCCATTGTTACCTGTCATTGTTTCTTGCAGTAGTGTTTTGTAGTTTTCTTTTGAGAGGTTTTTTTTTTTTGTGCCTTGAGTTAGAGTTGAGATACTCCCAAGTGCCTCAGTTTGTGTTCTGCTATTGTAAAAGGCATTATTTTCTTAGTTTCCTTTTCTGTGTCTTCTTTGTTACTAAAGGGGAATCCCACCGATTTGTGTATATTGATTTTTTATCCTGTCTCTCTACTAAATTGGTTTACTAGGTCTAACAGTTTTGTTTGTTTGTTTGTGGGTTTTTGTGTTTTTTTTTTTTTTTTTTTTTTTGGGTGAGTCCTTGGGGCTTTCTGTGTACACTATTATATCGTCTGCACATAGTGATGGTTTTACCACCTCTTTGTCAATTGGGTTGCCTCTTATTTCCTTCTCTTGTATTGCTCCATCAAGTGCTTCCAATACCACATCGAAGAGAAGTGATGAAAGTGAGCTTCCTTGCCTGGTCCTTATTGTTTAGGAGAATACTTTTACTCTTTTTCCACTGAGAATGATATTAACTCTTGGTTTTGTGTTTAGGAAATTCCCTTCTTTTCCTGTTTTGCTGAGTGTTTAAATTAGGGAAGGGTACTGGATTTTGTCGAATGGCTTTTCTGGGTCAAGTGACAGGATCATGTGGTTCTTATTCTTTGCTATATTCATGTAATGAATTACATTTATTTCTTTTCTTATGTTGAGCCATCCTTGTTTAACTGTTATGAATCTCTTTTGGCCATGATGAATTATTTTTTGGTGTGCTGTTGAATTCTATTGACCATGATTTTTTTAAGGATTTTTGCATCTATGTTCATGAGAGATGTTGGCCTTTAGTTTTCTTACTTGACAATATCTTTGCCTGGTTTTGATATTATTCTTAATTCATTGCCCTGATAGTGTTCCTTCTTTTTATGCTATTTGAAATAATTTAAGTAGAGTTGGTTATAGATCTTCTCTGATTGTTTGGTAGAATTCAGCACTGAAGCCATCTGAGCCAAGACTTTTCTTTTTGGGGGAGTCTTTTCATAACTTGCTTAATTTCTTCTTTTATGATGAGTCTGTTCAAGTGTTCTACATATGTCCATGTCATTTTGGAGAGGGTGTGAGTTTCAAGGACTTTGTCTATTTTTTTTAGGTTTTAAAATTAAGCAAAGTATACCTTTTCATAATATTCTGATATTATACATTTAATTTAATCTTTTTTTTGTAATGTCATATCTCTCATCTCTTATTCAAATTATGTGTGTCTTTTCTTTTTTGTCTTTTGTCAAGTTTGCCAGTGGTTTGTCCATTTTACTAAACATTTCGAAGAACCATCTCCTTAGCTTATTGATGGTTTTAATTGCTTTTTTAATTTGCTTGCTTGTTTGTTTTATTTTTATCTCATTGATTTCAGCTCTTGTCCTTATAATTTCATTTCTTCTAGAGGATGTGGGGTTAGATTGTTCTTTTATTTTTGATGGAGGTGTTGAGTTAGATCATTAGTTTTGCTTCTTTCTTCCTTTCTTACGTGTTTGGCAATTGCCATGAACTACCCCTGTGGACTTAGCTGTATCCCAGGAGTTTTGACATATTGTATTTTCATTTGTTTCAAGGAACTTTTCAATTTAATTTTTAAATTCTTGTATAACCCAGTTGTGTTCTAGCAAGGTGTTATTTAGCTTCTCCATGGGTAATTGTTACTTTTACCCTTCTATTATTAATTTTTAATTTTATGACATGTGGTATGAGAAGATGCTTTGTATTATTTGTATGTTTTTTTTTTTTTAATGTGTTGAGTCTTGATTTCTGTCCTATTATGTTATCAACTCTGGAGAATGTACCATGAGCATAATTTGATTTTGATTGGGTGCAGTACCCTGAATACATCCACAGGGTCAAATTGGCAGATTATATAGTTTAGATAATCTACATCTTTGTTAACTGTCTTTTGAGTTAACCTTTCCTTATGTGAGAATGCTGTTTTAAAGTCGCCGACTACTATTGTAGTACTGTCTATTTCATTCTTCAAGTCAATTAACTTGTTTTATATATTAAGCAGATCTGTCATTTGGTGTGTAGATGTTGACAAAGGTTGTATATTCTTCTTTTGTGCCTTTAATCATTGGATAGTGTACATTCTTATCTTATGAGTTCATTTTCATCCTGAAGTCTGCTTTATCAGAGATTAGTGTTGCCACTTCTGCTTTTTCTGTGGGTACCATTGTTGTTGTTGTTGTTATGTGCCATCAAGTCGTTTCCGACTCATAGTGACCCTATGCACAACAGCCCTAAACCCTGCTCTATCCTGCGCCAACCGCACCGCCTCTGACACACCCATTCCGATTACCCCAGTCACCGAATCAATCCATCTCATAGGGGGTCTTCCCCTCCTGCGTTGTCCCGTATCTTATGTTTATATCTCAAATGCTTAGTAGGTACTAAAATCTAAAATCTTATCAAGTGGTTTAATTTTTCAAAAGAAATTCTGTATGGCCTTC
>NW_006399998.1:1521450-1530141 GCF_000299155.1 Elephantulus edwardii | reverse complement strand
GCTTCTGTGATTCCAAAAACGTCGACTGCTGACATTTTTCTTTTGACCAGTGTCTCTTAAGTTTAGTTGTACTGTCTCCAAGGGAAGTTGACGTGTCCTGTAGAACTCTTGTGTAGATTATGTTTTCCTTTCTGCCCCGAGGGCCCAGTGAGGCCTTCTCCCTCCCTCTCTGGCCGAGTTTCGCTGGGTCTGACCTGGAAGACGCCTTCTTCTGCTGTTATCCAAGGTGACCTTGCCCAGTGACTCCTTCTCCCTCCCTCTCTGGCCGGGTTTCGCTGGGTCTGACCTGGAAAACGCCTGGAAGACGCCTTCTTCTGCTGTTATCCGAGGTGACCTTTCCCAGTGACGCCTTCTCCCTCCCTCTCTGGCCGGGTTTCGCTGGGTCTGACCTGGAAGACGCCTTCTTCTGCTGTTATCTGAGGTGACCTTGCCCAGTGACGCCTTCTCCCTCCCTCTCTGGCCGGGTTTCGCTGGGTCTGACCTGGAAGACGCCTGGAAGACGCCTTCTTCTGCTGTTATCCGAGGTGACCTTGCCCAGTGACGCCTTCTCCCTCCCTCTCTGGCCGGGTTTCGCTGGGTCTGACCTGGAAGATGCCTTCTTCTGCTGTTATCCGAGGTGATCTTGCCCAGTGACGCCTTCTCCCTCCCTCTCTGGCCGGGTTTCGCTGGTGGGTACCATTAGCTTAGTATATTTTTTTCCCCAGCCTTTGATCTTTAGTCTTTTTCCTCATTTTTTAGATTTTGATGGGCTTGGGGTTTTTTAATCCATCTCTTTTTCTCTTAATTGATGTATTTTGTCCATTCACATTCATTGTGATTGTTAACACACCAGTGTTTATCACTATCATTTTTCTGTGATTCTTTTTGTTTTATCTGATTACTATGGTCTATCCACTTTGCTTTGGTCTCTGTGTGAAAGACTCCCTTAGAATTTCTTGTTAAGGTAGTCTTCTTTAGTTCTGCAGATAGCCTAATTTCTCCTTCATGTTTGATGGACAGCTTTGCTTGGTACAGGATTCTTGGCTAGCAATTGTTTTCTTTCAGCCTTTTGTACATGTACTATTGTCTTCTTGCTCTCCTGGTTTCGATTAGAACTAAGTCTATTTGATTCTCTTTTGTAGATGATTCTTTGTTTTTCTTTCACTGTTTTAAGCATTCTATTCTTATCTTTGATTTTGAAGAATTTGACTATGATATGTCTTTATTTTTTTCTTTTGGGCTCTAGTCTATTAGAATGTTCGCTGTGATTATTGAATAGGATTTTTCTTATTCTTCAGAATGCCTGAAAAATTTTCTTGTACTGCCCTTCCATAATTTTTTCAGTGTTTTCCCTGCTTTCTCATGTTGTAGGATTCAAATCATATATAAGTTGTTCTTTTTGCTGTTGTTCCACATGATTCTAATGTTTTCTTCCTTTTCCTTCCATCTTCTCTCTGTTTTCTGTTCTAGTATGTTCTCATTGAGGTATTTGTCTTCAACCTACTTTCTGGTCCATTTTAACTGTTCTTCTTTTATGTTGGAAACCTCTGCCATTTTGGTCTTGCTGTTGTATGCATATTGCATTTCCACACAGTTCTGTTATTTCTAGCACTGTGTTGGCTATACCCTTTCTATCATGTGATGATTTTTTACATTCTTACACTCCTTTATTTATAGTTTTAATTCTTTCTTTCATCTTTTGCAGTTTCTTTTATAGTTGTTCATGTTTTTCTACTTCAATTTATTTCTTCTAGTTCCCAGTCTCTGGAGTAGTCATTTTATTTTTGGCTTCCCTTCTCCCTTCCATTGTTTCCATCTTTCCCATAGCTGATATAACTTGACTTCAATATATTTCTTTTGGTTTCCTGTCTCTGGGATGTTCACTTTAAGTATGGATTCCATTCTTTCTTCCATAATTTGTACTCTCTTCTATAGCTGTTCATATGACTCTGTGTCAATCTACTTCTTTTGCCTGTCTCTGGGATAGTCATTGGGTCTGCAATATGGCCTTCTTTTTTAGGAGAAGACTTCTTTTCTCCACCACAATATTTGAAGCTGCCTGCTACTTTCTTGACATTATGTAAAGTTTTTCTTCATATGAGTTAGGCTGTTTCTGTTGTGTCTGCATAGGTTTTTGACAGACCTTTATCCTTATAATGTTACTTATTAGTTTCAGACTTAAAGTGTTTTCTTTAAGAGGGGTGACAACTTGCTATGCTAAGAGCCCTTTCTGGGCCTGAGTAGTGGGAAAGCCCCCCTTTCCCAAGTCCTTCAACGTCTTTCTAGACTGCATTGCAGCCTGGCTGGAATCTCTACTGACTGCTACCTACCTCTTCTAAAGTTTGGACTTGCCTTTGGTGGGGCTGATGAGAACAGAGAGACCAACTTTTTCCAGGCAAGCAGCTGCACCATACTCTCTCTATACTGCGTGGGGTCAAAGCAGGCAGGATCCTACCTCTATTCAGCTACTTTCTCCATTCTTGTCACTGTACTTTTATAGAAGGTGATGGCATCATAAGGTATAGATGGAGTTTGAAGATTAGAAATCAAATGCTACAAGAAATCTGGTGACCAGAGGCCCAGAGAGCTGGAAAGAATGCATGGGTCTGCTCTACCTGAAAGAATCAATCAGACTAGCCAACCAGAGTCTAGCCAGGCCTGTGAGACCTTCAGGAATCCCCTGTCCCAATGATAGGCTTCCTGTTGTTGCTGTCAGACAACTTGGAAGACCTTGTTTTAAGTGGAGATTGTTTGAGCTTTCAAGATAGTTGTCTTGTAATACCAACAGATTCAACAGTCAGAGTCTTTGAGTTAGGCAAGATTTGGGTTTGGAAAAGTTTATATACTTGAAAAGTAGAAACTTTATAAAGAACTTAATGAAAGCAAAAAAAAAATATTCTCAGTGCTGGCTTTTCTGTCAGTCATTCTTAACCTTTTTGGTGCACAATGCCCAAACAAGTAGTCTAGAATTTCTGGCACAAAGGAATTAAAAGGTCAATATCTTAAAAACAAAGTTTCAGAAAATTGAGAAAAACTTTCCACAGCAAACTGTTTCCTAGCTTGCTCTCAGTGCTGTTGAAATGAGTTCCCAACACAGCCTTGTCACAAGACAATAGTTTTGGGGGCTCTGGGAACTGTCCTTTATCTTAAAATTTGCCTCATGGTCATTTTTAAACCTTTCAACTTTGTTGAATCAAGAATTACTGTTAACTCAAGGGCCATGCCGCCACAGCCGGCAAATCCACGAGGTGCTCGGTGGAGAAAGACGGACAATCGCTCATTTTATTTACAGCCTCAAAAAGCTAATGGAGGGTGTCCTGTGAGTTGGTTCTGACTCGCAGCAATGAGTCTTAGTTTTAACTCATCTGAAGGCTGATGACCTGAATTTATGCTGTGTTGGCACAGGAGAAAGGCCTGGCTACTTGCTTCCATAAAGAGAACAGCCGAGAAAACCCCACGCACAGGTCCACTCTACCACATGGGGCAGCACACACTGGAGCCATCAGGCGAGATGGACTCACTGTGTCAGTCTGTCTCATTGAAGGTCTTCATCTCTGTAGCGGATGCTATTTTAATAAAAATTTTAAAGGGCAAAAAAAAAATAATTACCATATTTGTGCCCAGTATTGTCATGTGATACATTCTCTTCAATATTCATCTTGTCAGATTATTAGTAATTTATCCCTTTTAACATAGAAATAAATGTTAACTTTTCCTTAAAATTCAGAGACTCATGAAAGATAGCAAAGGAGCTTTGGAGGTGTAGTGGTTAAGCAGTTGACTGCTACCCTAAGAGTCTGTGGTTTGAGCCTACCAGCCACTCCATGGGAGATGTGACAGTCTGGTTCTGTAAACAGTTCAGCCATGGAACCCCTACATGGTCATTTACTCTGTCCTGTATGATCACTGGGAATTGAAATGAGCTTGATGGTAAAATGTTAGTTGTGCAATTGGAAGCCCTGAATGACACCAAAGGTTAGGCACTTGACTACTGACTAAAAGCTTGTCATGTAGATCCACATGGTGGTGCCTTGAAAAAAGGACCCACCCCCTACCTCCAAAAATAAATCACTGAAAACCCTATGGAGCACGGTCACAGGTCTGCTGTGACACAGATGGAGTCACCATGCGTCAAGGTCATCTCACCAATGATTTTCTTTTTTTTTTTTTTCAGGAAGAATGGGAATTGATCTGACTTAGCATACAGAAAAGAACTTTTATTGCTGTGAGACAAGAAAGTGGAATTATATTACATGTTGATAAAGCATAATTTTTCATTAAAATACAACATTATTTTTAATTCTTTGAGTAGCTATTAGAGGCTTCCTGTGCCCCTTCATTTGGTTCTTCAGTCAAGACAACAAGAGAAGTCAGTTGAGTGCTAGCTGTTGAAGGAGCTCTGGTACCATAGTGGATTATAGCTGCTAACCCAGAGACTGCACCTCTCTGGAGGTTTAGATCTACCAGCGGCTTTGCTGGTGAAAAATGAGCAATCTCCTCCCATGTAATCTACACCCTCTCACTGGAAAGTCAACTATGAGTTGGTTCCATTACTGGCATAATGCAAATGAGTTAGACAGCTGCTCTGGTCTAGAATATGCCACAAATAAAATAAAAAGAATCCTAGGCGTGAAGGAAGTGCAAGTATTGGAATTCTGGAGGAGTTTCTTGATTTCTCTGTGCCTCGATATTCTTATTTGAAAAATGAAAGAATAATAGCATTTGCTTCTTAGGTGAGAACTAAATGATGAGGTGCAGAAAAACACTCAGTGAATGCTACCAAGTATCAAGTTCAGTAAATATAGTTGCTGTTGATTCTGCTGTTCCTGAAAAATCTCACTTCGTTGCATAAATGTGGTCAGAGGAACCCAGGTAGTCTATAATTCCAGATCTCCTGAAGCACATTGATTTGTGATCTTGGGACCTCTCAGGCTGGAGATGCAGTCAGTAGCATTGAGATGACTCAAGCCTATTAGGAAACCCTTGGAGGTTGTCTTCCCTTACGAGTGGACAGAACTTTTCTAGTTGTGACGTCACTTAAGAAACAAGTAATTTGGAGGGTGCCAATATGCTTTACTGCTTTCTGAGCAGGTCCCCACTGCAGATGGCTGCAGTCTCTGTTAGTCACCTATAAGCCCCCAAACAAAACTAGTGCATCCTGGACTCTGGCCAGGGCAGGGGCAGGGGTGGTGTGTGCCCACAGGAAATTGTGCTTCTCACCTGTGCTTGCCTGCCAGCCTCTCTCCTTTAGTGCATGTGCAGAGTTTATCTTACACTTGGGCAAACTGACAAAGTAGGCTGCAAGAGATGCCAGGTAAGGAAGTTCCAGCTATGAGAGCTTTGTGGTGAGGATACACCGTTAGGGCACAAAGTTGGAAATAACTGGGACCTGTGTTTTCTAATGCTTGTGTAGCACAGACACCACAGGTGGGTGTCTGCAACACAAATAACACAAGTGAATGAATTTCAAGAGCAAGTTCTTTTCTCATGGTTCTGGTGGCTCAACATCCAATACAGGCTGTGGATTTGCTCCTCACGAGCCCTAGGCTTTCCTTAACTCCTTGGTTGATCCTCAGGTGCACTGTCATCCCCTGTATGTTTCTGTATTGCTATGTCTAATCTGCTCTTTTTTTTCAAACTCAGACTGATTAGATTTCTCACCTAATAACACAACTGTATTACTATACAAAGACCATCTTGTTTCTGTGCAGAATTATATTCAGTGGGATGTTGTTGTAGGGCGCTGTTGAGTTGCAGTTGACCCATATTTGAGCCCCCCGAGAGTTTTCAGAGGCAATAAATCACATGTGAGGAGATTGCCCATCCTTCTCCCTCAAAGTAACTGGTGGTTTTGAACCTCATGTCTTTAAAATTATGGTGCAACTTCTTACCACTAGGCCACTAGAGCTTCCTTCCAGGGGTATAAGGGTTCAATCCAGCCCATATAGGACTGTATGCTGGAAGGTTTTTTTGTGTTGGTTTTTTTTTCCTAATAGAGAACAAATAAAAACTCCATCCCAATGCATGACAACCCCACATGCTGCAGAATAGAGGAGTAGCATAGGTTTTCCCCAGATGCGATCTCTATAGAAGCACATTGCCAGGCCTGCCTTTTGTGCTTCAGCTTGTGAGTATGAAACCCCACCATAGAAGACACCACAAAGGTGCTTCACTTTATAATTTTGCTTGTGCTGTGTTAGCTGCTGGACGTTTTTCACAAGTGCCTGAGAGGAAGAGAGAAATTTCCCTCCTGAAAGAAAAATTAGAGCCTCTTTGATCCTATCTGTTTTTTTAAAATTACCAGAAATGATAGTCTAACCTTTGTTTGTGAAGCCTTATCCAGTTTATTTTAATTGTGGATTTGAGGGTTAATTTTTAAATTACAGCCTCATAATATTTTGTGGCCATCACAAAGTTTTAAGAGGTACTTTGATAAAATGTTTCAGGACTGTTTCGATTTCATTGAACATGATTTCATTACCATCTGTCAAATGTGAAAGCAGTTTGTATTCAGACTGAAGATGTATAATGTCTAAATTTGCTATCACTTCTCATTTTGGTTTGAATATAGCATAAAAAAAAATCTATTGCCCCAGTGCACAGAAGTTTAAATGGGTTAGTAATTCTTTACCTATCAGATACTGAACAAAGGCTCTTCAAAAGGCCAATAATTTTATTAGTAGTGCTAATGGGTGTTAGAAAATTAAACTAATTAAAGTCATTTTTAACACTGTGTTAGTCCAGGTGATAATAAGAGTGTGAAAGAGACAGTATCATTCCATTTATACTTTCATACTAATTTGATAACAAGCAGTTATCCTGTAATTGGTATTGCCCCTTGTACTTTTCAAGGCAATTGTGCACACATTTGAAATGCATAACCACAAGTAAGGTGAGGGGGAGGAGAAGGGGATGTGAGAGAGTGATATTTGGATCCCTGTTCAGAGAGAAACTCAAGCTCAGAGTGAGTAAGTGAACTATTGAAACCATATGACAAGTATAACAAAATGGGGATAGTTGAAATGAATGTTGTTGTGTACTGTTGAATTGGAACTGAACCATAACTGACCCTCTGGTGGGTTTTCAGAGACAGTAAATTCACATGAGAGGAGATTGTCCATCCTTTTCCCTTGGAGCTGCTGGTGAATTCGAACCACCAGAAAGGTGCACCCTTTAGGTAAGCAGCCCAACTCCTTTCTGACTATTCTTCAAGCAGTGACTTACCATCTGCTCCTTAAACTTGGAAAGTCCATGGGTCAATGAGAGCACCCAAGGCAGGGCTAATTCATTTTTCGATATATAAGTTATGGTGATATATTTTTGTCTTACTATAATTTTCCTAGACATAACTAGATGAGTGTAAGGTGAACATTTAGAGTGGAAGCAGCTCTGAGTGTAAGTGATAGAAATCTTCAGTGTAATTTTAAAAATAATATGACTTTGTCATTAGAATAAGATGTCCAAAAGAGGACTTTTGCAAAGTGCTCCTTATGGTGGTAAAACTGTGGATGATAAAGCAGTGTTCACATGTACAAGTCAGTGACATTTACCTCTGCACCACCATCACCACAATCCTTTTCCAAATGGTACCATCATTCTTCAGAGACAGTAGTATCCTTTAAGCACTGACTTCCCCTTCCATCCTCCAACCTACGTCTTGGAAACACTAATCTTTGTATTCTCAACACATTTATCTGTTCTACGTATTTCATATAAGTGGAATGATGCAGTTTTCCCTTTTCTAATTGACTTAATTTTCTCAGAGTAATATTTTCAGTGTTCATCTTTGTTATACATGTGCCAGGGCCTCATTTCTCTTTATGACAGAGAGCTAGTCCAATTTTTTTTTTTCTCTTCTTTTACTGGATTTCTTGCAAAGTTTATATACACTGTGTTTCACACTATTCTTCTTTCATATTGTGTTTCATGCAGTCATTCTCATGCATTATGTTTTATAAAATCAGTCACCATTGGCCCTTGCTCATCACTACCCTTTCTTTATGAGATAATCTGTTTAGGGACACTTTGGTAGTTTTGACATTTTGGCTGTTATCAACAGTGCTGCAGTGAACACTGGTGTACAAAACACACAGTTTTTAAATGCAAATATCTGTGTTCTATTGCTCTTTCAAGATCAAGGTCCTGAACTGAATGCCCTCAATTACTTAATTCAACCACAATAAACAAAATCATAGAAGGTGCACAGATGAGAAGCCATAGTTCTTCCCCCTTTTTAGTGCTGATAGTATCATGTCAATATAAGTTACTTTTGTGATGATCTAAAAGAAGTGCCCATGTTAGCAAATTTTAAGGTACAGTATTTGTAGAACGAAAATAAATCATGACCTTCATTCACTGGTGCAGAGATTGCTCGTTTTTGTCACTAACAAATGTAGTGACATCAGGAAGAAAAAAGGTTGAGTGTCTTTTTCTTAGAAACAAGGATAAAAAGTGATGAAAATATGTATTTCTCTTATAGAACTGTCCATGAAAATGTATACTTCCTTTGGGGCTGGGAGGAACACTGCTCATTCTTCAGAAATGTCAACTTCATTAAAAGGCCATTAAAAGGACTGGGAAAAAGTATTCGGTAATAACATATCAGATAAGGGACTTGTATCCAGAATTTATGAAATACTTGAGCACCACAACAAGATAAAGGTAAATAATCCAATAGAAAAATGGGCACAGGATATGAACAGGCACTTCACC